>NW_022059970.1:0-30028 GCF_007399415.2 Gopherus evgoodei | reverse complement strand
TCCTTCCCTGCGGTTTGCAGGGTGGTTCGGGGAACGCGAGAGCAAACCGCGGCGAAACTGGTCTCCTTCCCCGGTTTGCTCTCGCGTTCCCCGAACCTCCGTGCAAGCAGGTCTCCTTCCCTGCAGTTTGTAGGGGGGTTCGGGGAACGCGAGAGCAAACCGCGGCGAAGCTGGTCTCCTTCCCCGGTTTGCTCTCGCGTTCCCCAAACCCCCCTTGAAGCCGCCCAACAGCGCTGCAGTATGGCCACATCTAACACCACTTGCAGCGCTGGTTGCTGTAAGTGTGGCCACTCTGCAGCGCTGGCCCTATACAGCTGTACTAATACAGCTGTAACAACCAGCGCTGCAAAATTTTAGATGTAGACATACCCTAAGGCTTTTGGCTAAGCAGCAGGGGCAGCCATAAGCTGGGAAGCAAAGGGTCACATTCTCACATTCCAAACCAGTCACACTGAAATAAGGTGCTATTGGGCTGTTAGGAAGATGATCCTGTCCTGATAGTGCCCATCACTACCAGATAAAGAAACAGATCTTAAGATGGTTAAAGAAAACTTAGTTTGATAGCAGCCTGTTTGGCAAGAAATCACTTCTCAATGCTTGTGGTTGTGAAACCCTCATTTTTGTATTGTTTTATCGTTATGGCCACCACTTTTACAATGTTAATCAGTCTGGTTCTCTAACTGTTTTTGTCTGCTGTATAATTAATTTTGCTGGATGTAAATTAATTGGGGTAGTGGGATACAATTGGTTAGAGAATTATGTTTCAATGTGTTAGGATTGGTTAGTTAAATTTCAGTACAATGATTGGTTATGCAAAGGTATAGCTGAGAATATTATTACATAAACTGAGTCAAACAGGAGGGGGAACAGGAACAGGGAACGAGGACACAGGGCAAATGCTCTGCGGCATCAGAGCTGGTAATGGGGACATGGGGAAAATGCTCTGTGGTGTCAGAGAGGGTAAGGGGGTATCATAAACAGATAAATAAGAGTTAATAAAACAAAAGTGCTTCATATTTCTTTGCCTGGAAAGGGGTAACAAGAACAGTGAGCCTGGCTGTCACCTGACCAGAGGACCAATCAGAGGACAGGATACTTTCAAATCTTGAGGGAGGGAAGTTTTGTGTGTGCTGTTAGTTTTTTGATTGTTGTTCACTTTGGGGGCTCAGAGGGACCAGACGTGCAACCAGGTTTCTCTCCAATCTCCCTAATACAGGTTCATATAAGTTTAAAACAGTAAATATTAGGTAAATAAAGCAAGTTAGGCTTATGGTTGTTTTCTTTATTTGCAAATGTGTATTTGGTTGGAAGGAGTTCAAATGTGTATTTGGCTAAATAAAGTTCAAATTGGTATTTTGCTAAAAGGATTTTAATTTGTACTTGTATACTTGTATATCCAGGGAGAGGAAGCCTGGGAGAGGCAACAGTGAGGGAAAGGGTTTACTTTCCTTGTGTTAAGCTCCAGAGGGTCTGGGTCTTGGGGGTCCCCGGGCAAAGTTTTGGGGGAACCAGAGTGTACCAGGCACTGGAATTCCTGGTTGGTGGCAGCGCTACAGGTTCTAAGCCGGTAATTAGCTTAGAGGAATTCATGCTGGTACCCAATCTTTTGGATGCTAAGGTTCAGAGTGGGGAATTATACCATGACAGGGGGACACAGGGTAAACGCTCTGAGGTGTCAGAGTGGGTAAGGAGGACTCGGGGAAAACGCTCTGCAGTGTCAGAGCGGATAAGGGGGACACGCCGCTGAAGACCCCAGGCCCCCTGAATCCTCTGGGCAGCCCTGGGTGACAGTCATTCCCTTGTCTCTGTCGGGTATTCCATTGATGTAGGTTACTCCCAACCAGTCCTTAATGACCCATTCATATCACCCCATGACAGCTACGTGACAAAACACCTCACGTCTCCTGCTCTTTATAATCATAGCAATACCAATCACAGCAGGAAACTGAGGTGTGTATTGGCATCACACAAGTATCACCAAAAGTCCCACCTCTATCTCAGACACACTGCTTGCAGCCCCTGGAGAGAAAGCAAAGCACGGGAACTGGACATTAGTTCAGCAAACACAGTGGAGGACAAGCTGCAATCCTCACACACTGGTCAAAAAGGAGAGGCATGTGGGTCCCTACCCATAGAGAGGGGCTGGCTAGAGGCCTGATACCTGAGGGGTCATTCCTTGAGCATACCATGAAGGCAGGTGAAAGGCTTAGCTACCCCTGAACTGTGACATTGCAAAAGCACATTTTGGGGCATTAGGAAATCTAGTGACTCAGGTGTAATGGGAGGGAGAATTAAACTCTCCCAGTGAGAGGAGAAGGCTGGGGAATTAAACACTAAAATTCAGGAGCAACAGCCTCTAATTCTTCTGGAAAAGGAGAATGTAAGAAACAAGAACTGGGCCATGTAACCTCAGGAGGGACAGGCTCAAAGATCCAAGGAGCCTGGAGGGAAGACAGTTTGTGACTGCCAGAGATGGGGAGATGGGGACAAGACTCTCTCCAAACTCTCACTTTTCTTGACCCCGACCTGATTTTACGATCTATGATCTAGTCTCACGTCTTGTGGGCAATTTTATACCCGCTAGAGGTTAAGATGTCATGATCAGAGTATTGCTTATTAGCTTGGAACATGTGTGGAGGGGCAAGGAGGTGAACATAAAGAAATGGGTTATTAAGGGCAGGTCAACACGACAGCCGGGATTGACACTCTGAGATCGATATAGCCATGGTCGATTTAGTGATACAATTTAGTAAACGTAGCCTAAGCTTGCTACAGTTCAGGGCCTTATATTAAGCTGAGGCTTTGTGAGAGTGGTTATGCTGAAGTCTGGGATTTACCTGAGGTTTGGGTAGGGATTCAGGGTTAAAGGTCTGGGATCCCCCACAGCTCTAGATCCCCAAACCTCTCCTCCCTCCCACTGACCCACTCAGCCCATTTCCTGGGTGTCCTTACTCCACACTCCCCTCCCCTTTTCCCATTACTCGCAGCCAGCACCACCTCCCAGCACCTTGGGAGCATCTTCTGTTCCCTCCTCTTCTCTCACTACCTCGTCCCTCCCTGCTAGTCTATGGGAGATAAGGAAAAAAAGGAGGGCAAAGAAACTTGTCACAACTTGGATGATGAATAAAGGTATAAAGTTATTACTGCTCATGTTCTTTGGAGACCCCACAGCTTTTAATAACTCAAGGGACAGGACTCCTTACCCAGCAAGACCACGTTCTCATAGTTCTCCTGCATGACATCCCTGTAGAGGGCTCTCTGAACAGGGTCCAGCAGAGCCCATTCCTCCTTGGTGAAATACACAGCCATCTCCTCGAAGGTCACCGGCCCCATAAAGAGAAAGAGTCCAACACTCAGGACCTGCTGCCCCACTCACAACCCCACTATTCACGCAACAGCAGCACCAGGTAAATAGAAGCTCCGGGAGGCACATGTTAACACAGTCCCACCCCACCTTGCCTAGAGCGGCCAGGAGGCATCAGAGGGTGGAAAGAGAGAACCTTTGTGTCTCCCAGCTGACAGACGGAAGCAGGGTCATCTCATTTATCACATAGCTAATAGCCAGAGCTTAATATAGGAGATGGGGCTGCCTTTGGACCCTGCTGGTGGCTCCCTGGTAGGAATCCCAACACTCTCCAAATAAAATATATGGAAGAAAAGGGAAGTCAATAGTAAAGAATCTTAAGTTAGAAGGTCAGAATTGTAGAAAGTTGGCAAGGGATGCTATCAGAAATCAATGATCAACCAATGAAAAAAAGAAGGAAGTTTTGAAAAGTACAAAATTAATCCTAACAATGGTAGTGGTAAATTACTAGATGGAAATGGCAGAATTATCAGAAGTGGTAAAAGTGTTCAATAAATATTTCTCTCCTGGATTTGGAGAAAAACAGATGATGTACTCGTATCATAAGATGTTGACGCTGACAGTCTTTCCATTCCAAAAGTAACTCATGAGGATGTTAAACAGCAGCTATTAAAGTTAGATGTGTTTAACTCAGTGGGTCCAGATAACTAGAGTTTTGAAAGACCTGCTGGAGGAGCGTGGCAGACTGTTAATGTTGATTTTAATTAGGACTTGGAACACTTGGGAAATTCCAGAAGACTGGAATAAAGCTAATGCTGTGCCAATATTTCAAAAGTATAAAAGAGATGACGCAGCTAATTACAAGTGTGTCAGTCTGAAATCGATACTGGGTAAGAGAATGGAGCAACTGATACTGGATTTCATTAATAAAGAAAGGAGGGTAATATAATTAGTACCCATTAAAAAGGTCTAGACACAATAGATCCTATCAAACTAACTGGATATCCTTACTGGATGAGATCAAAAGTTTGGTTGCAGCTAATAGTACTGATGTAATATACGTAGGCACATGAGTTGGTTCAGCATAATATTTTTACTAGAAAGATACAAAATACACACGGCATACATTAAATAGATTAAAAACTGGGATTTTAAATAGGGACCCATAGTTGAGTGGATTTCTTTCTAGCGGGATCCCACAAGGATTGGATCTTGGCCCTGTGCTATTTAACATTCTTATCAATGATCTGGAAGAGAATATAAAATCATCACCGATAAAGTTTGCAGTTGCCACAAAGACTGTGGGTGGGGGTAACTAATGAAGTGTCAGTAGGTTCAGGTTTCAGCACTGGGAGTCTGGGAAGTTTTCCTAGCCCTGGCTGGAGGGTTATTTCCTGTTCCACAAAGAGGGGAAGTTTCATTCACAACACTTGTGCCTTGACATTAGAACCTATCTGACACTATAGCCCATATTCAGCATAGTGGCAGGATTATAATATGATTAGGTCATGAGGCATTTTGTACAAGATGAGTCATGTGCGGTGTCACTGGAAAAGTTTGATTTGCTGAGTATGACTATCCTACCTGTATGCATGGATCATGTTTGTATCTGAAGTTATGGATATTGACTCTGTATCTGTCTTTCAAATGTGCTTACTCTGGGTAACAGCCACAGCTAGCCTTTCAGGTACAACAATGAAGAAGCCAGACAGTGCTGATGGCTCAGCAACAAAGACATGTGACCAGACCACATGACAATGAACTTCATTTTGGTACCTGTATTTTTCCACAAAGTGGACTGGGAACTGAGTTTAGAACAAAGGGTTCCTGCCAGATGGAAAAGCTACATAAGGTGGGGTGTGACATCATCTCTTGGCCTCATTCCCCACACAAGAGAACTCCTGAAAGCACCTGAGGAACAAAGACTGAAGTGGGAGAAGTGCTGGTCCCAGGGTAAAGGAATTTCTAGCTTGTGTACGGAAACTTGGTGGACTGCTTCTATCATCAGTCAGGGTGAGAAATTCCTAATTCAAATTCTATCCGTCTAGTATGTTAGGCTTGGTTTGAGTTTTGGTTATTTGCTAAGTAATCTGCTTTGATCTGTTTGCTAACACTTATCGCTGGCAAATTGGCTGTTGTCTTCTCCCTTTCCTTGAATGGCTTAGGTAAAGCACTCAGGTGGCTTAGTTGGATGTCTGGCGCCACCTGCTGTCATTTTGGGTGATAACAGGCCCTGGAGAGGCTGGCTGAATCTCCAGCAAAGCAGCGAGAGAAGGGCCAGCCCAGCTTGAGGGTTAGAGGGCACGGTGGTTCCCAGAAGCCCCCCAGACTGCACCCCGGGGTGACAACCCATCACACCCTAGAGTACACAAGTCTCAGTAGGTTTGTCACATCCTGTCCCCTCCCTTTCTCCACCCAAGATATTTCCTGCCTCCCACCACCTCTAGCAGCTCCCACCAGTGGTGAGCTCCAGCCAGTTCACATGAACTGGTTGTTAAATTTAGAAGCCTTTTTAGAACTGGTTTTAGAATGCTCCACCCTCCTTCTCCTCCTCCTCCCCTGCTTCCCGCAAATCAAATGTTTTCAGTAAGCCTGAAACAAGCAGCAGGCAGGTAAGCCAGGCCGGGGAGGGGGACGGTGCATGTGGCCCAGTCCAGCTCCACCTCAGCGGCTCCCCCTGGCCCCGGACGAGCGCCCCAGCCGGGTCCCGGCCAAGCACCCCTGGCTTAGGCTGGTCCTGGCCGAGCGGCTCTGACCAGGCCCAGCTCTGGCCTCACAGCACCAGTCCCAGCCGAGCAGCTCCAGCCCGGCTCGGGGAATGGGGTCCTGTGGCACCAGTCACGGTCCCAGCAGAGCTGACCCGATCCTGGCCCCAGGCAATATGGTAAAGGGGCAGGGAGGGGGTGTTCAGTGGGTTGTGGAGGGGTGGATAGGGGTCGGGGCTGTCAGAGGGCAGGGAACAAGGGGGTTGAATGGGGACAAGGGCCCCAGGGGCCAGTCAGGAAGGAGCAGGGGATGGATGAGGTGGTGGGGGGCAGTCAGGGACAGAGAGATGGGGTGGTTGAATGGGGCAGTGGTTCCAGGGGGACATCAAGAATGAGAGGAGGGGTTTGATGATGCGGCAGGGGGCAGTCAGGGGACAGGAAAGGGGGGAATGGGTCAGGGGTCCTTGGGGGGGTGTCAAGGAGCATGGGGGGGGTTGGATGGGGCACGACCCCTGGGGGGGCATGACCCCCCGTGAGGTGAGGAGGAAGGAACCTGTTGTTAATATTTTGGCAGCCCATCACTGGCTCCCACCCTCCTATACATTTACTGCTTCTCTCCCTCCAAGCAGAACCCACCACCAGCTCCCTGAGAATCCCTTACCTGAGCCAGCTCCATTGAAGCCATTTCCTTCCCCCTGGGAGGATGGGATGATCTGGAGCAAAACGTGGACGTTATTCTGTAGCCTGCCAGGGTGAGAAGGGCTATGTGAGAGAATTCAGACAGGGTTTCTCTCCTTTCCACATGTTGATTCCCCCCAGGTTTTTCCCTGCTAATGGACATTCGAGGTTCTGCCACACTGGGAAGCACAGAGTGACCTTATTCCAATATAGGCCTAGCCCCCTCCTACCAGGGTGTAACCCTCTGACACATGGTGAAACCCTCCCAGCAGCTGAGTCTCTGTGTTACACTTATCAAGTTTGCGGGCGATACCAAGCTGGGAGGGGTTGCAAGGACTTTGGAGGATAGAACTGAAATTCAAAATGATCTGGACAAATTGGAGAAATGGTTTGAAGTAAATAGGATGAAATTCAGTAAGGACAAATCCAAAGTGCTTCATTTAGGAAGGAACAATTAGTTGCACACATACAAAATGGGAAATAACTGCTTAGGAAGGAGTGCTGTAGAAAGTGGTCTGGGGGTCATAGTGGATCACAAGCTAAATAGGAGTCAACAATGTTGCAAAAAAGCAAGTATCATTTTGGGATGTATTAGACAGGAGTATTGTAAGCAAGACACGAGAAGAAATTCCTCCGCTCTACTCCGCGCTGATTAGGTCTCAACTGGAGTAATGTGTCCAGTTCTGGGTGCCACATTTCAAGAAACATGTGGACAAATTAGAGAAAGTCCAGAGAAGAGCAACAAAAATGATTAAAGATCTAGAAAACATGACCTATGAGGGAAGATTGAAAAAAAACTGGGGAAGACTCAGAGGGGACATGATCACAGTTTTCAAGTACATAAAAGGTTGTTACAAAGATGCCAGAGAAAAATTGGTCTTCTTAACCTCTGAGGATAGGACAAGAAGCAATGGATTTAAATTACAGCAAGAGCGGTTTAGGATGGAGATTAGGAAAAAAACTCTCTAACTGTCAGAGTGGTTAAGCATTGGAATAAATTCCCTAGGGAGGCTGTGGAATCTCCATCATTGGGGATCTTAAAGAGCGGGTTAGACAAACACCTGTCAGAGATTGTCTAGATAATATTGAGTCCTGCCTTGAGTGCAGGGAACTGGACTAGCTACCTCTCGAGGTACCTTCCAGTTCTATAATTCTAAGAATCAAAGGCCAGAGAAGAGCAGAATCAAAGGTGTCACTCTGGGGGATTCTCCCTGTCACTGTTCCCAAGGCAGCTCTCTCAGGTTTACAAAGCTGTTTGATGCTCCAGCCTTTATACAGTCTCTCCTGGCAGTGCCCCTTTCATCAGCAGGGCCTAGTTTTAGCTTTTGGGAATCGTGACCCCGCGAGCTCTGAGACTGGGCCTCCTTGCCGTAGCACATCTTGTTTCTTTCTGTGGCTCCCCAGTGAGTCCAAATGAGTAGATACTCCTCATAGAGACTGTGAACAAAAGAGCGGCCCACTGTGTCAGAGCAATGGTCCATGTAGCTCAGTGGCCAATGCCAGGTGCATCAGAGGGAATGAAGAGACCAGGTAACCATCAAGTGATCCATCCCCTGTCACCCATTCCCAGCTTCTGGTAAACAGAGGCCAGAGACACCATCCCTGCCCATCCTGCCTGTGACACTGCCAGATGAGGTGTCCCGCTCCTGCAAAGACCCCCATGTCTTCATTGAACAGGGCAAACACACAGTGGAATCAGTCTGACTCACCTCTGTTAGTATTTTTAAAACAGGTATTAGGATTATAAGAACATATTTAGACTTTATTGAATGCTTTATTGAGTTGCTGCCTGGGTTAATATCTGATTAGTTGCATTGTGAGCCTCTGTGGCTCTGTAAATCACCAGACAGGAGAGAGACTTTACCTAGGTGAAGTGCTGATTGGCAGCCAAATGCATTATACACTGCCTGGCAGGAAAGGTCCATCAACACCAGAGAGACTATTATGGGATGTTAAAGAAGACACAAGGCTGTTGTTGTGCTCTTGACTTCCCATTAGCTGAGTTTGCAGTTCAGAGCACATGGTAGGAAGGGGATGAAAAACTCCATACAGAAGGAACTGATTATCTGTATGCTGCTTGGACTCTGGGGGGCAAAGTTTCTAGGCATCAGCACGAGATCCCCAGCTGATTAGCCGGGGTTAGTCCTAAAGAACATGTAGAGCTTGCTTATTATAGAAGCTTCTATTACCTTTTGAAATTTAAGACTGGAACTTTTTTGCATCTGGATGATTAGCTGCTGTGACAGGGCAAGGCCAGATGGCTCTAGGAAAGTAGCGAGAAACAGGTATGTTAGCCCCAGGCTAAACAAATCCCTGTTACTATGGTAACCAAATGACAGTTGCTCCAGGTTAATCAAGACACCTGGGGCCAATTAATATCCTTCCAGAAAGCTGTGGAGACAGCCAGGTTCATTGGGACACCTGAAGCCAATCAGGGGCTGGCTGAAACTAGTTAAAGACCTCCCAGTTAGGCAGGTGGGGGTGCAGAACAGGAGCAGGGGGAGCGACTGAGCAGTACACACCAGATCAGGCACAAGGAAGGAAGCCCTGAGGTAAGGGTGAAGTAGAGCCTGAGGAAGAAGAACAGGGAATTGTATGTGTCCTCTTTCTAAAAAGTCAGATACCACAGCTGATACTATTAGGGTCCCTGGGCTGGAGCCTAGAGTAGAGGGGGGGTCCTGGGCTCACCCCTTTGCTCCTCTGATTAATCACTGAGACTGGGAGACAACAGAGACTGTGCAAGGGAGGGGGGCTTTGCCTCCTCTCCCTTGCTGGCTTACGATGAAAATGGCTCAGTGGGCTGTGACACTCTTCCCTAGAGAGAAGGGCTACGGGGAGGGTCACAGTGAGCCTCTGAGGCTAGTGAAATCAACCAGGAAATGCAGGGCCTATGGAGACAAGGACAGAGCTCTGTCACACTGCTTCAACTTTGTAAGCAACTCTCATTTCCTTTCAAATAAATTTTAATACAGGTTATGACAGGACTGGCTACAAGTGTTGTTTTTGTTGGGAGATCTAAGAGTCATCTGACCTAAGGAAGTGACTGGTCCTTTGGGACTGTCAGAAACCTGAACATTGCTGTTATTCATGGGGTACTCAAATGTGAAGTTGTGGAACTATTAACTAAGGTTTGTAACCTGTCCTTTAAATCGGCTTTGGCACCCAATGACAGGAAGTTAGATAACGTAATGCCAATATTTAAAAAGGGGTCTAGAAGTGATCCCTGCAATTACAGACGGGTAAGTCTAATGTCGGTATCAGGCAAATTAGTCGAAACAATAGTTAAGAATAAAATTGTCAGACGCATAGAAAAACAAACTGTTGAGCAATAGTCAACATGGTTTCTGTAAAGGGAAATCATGTCTTACTAATCTATTAGAGTTCTTTGAAGGGGTCAACAAACATGTGGACAAGGGGGATCCAGTGGACATAGTGTACTTAGATTTCCAGAAAGCCTTTGACAAGGTCCCTCACCAAAGGCTCTTACATAAATTAAGCTGTCATGGGATAAAAGGAAAGGTCCTTTCATGGATTGAGAACTAGTTAAAAGACAGGGAACAAAGGGTAGGAATTAATGGTAAATTCTCAGAAGGGAGAGGGGTAACTAGTGGTGTTCCCCAAGGGTCAGTCCTGGGACCAATCCTATTCAATTTATTCATAAATGATCTGGAGAAAGGGGTAAACAGTGAGGTGGCAAAGTTTGCAGATGATACTAAACTACTCAAGATAGTTAAGACCAAAGCAGATTGTGAAGAACTTCAGAAAGATCTCACAAAACTAAGTGATTGGGCAACAAAATGGCAAATGAAATGTAATGTGGATAAATGTCAAGTAATGCACGTTGGAAAAAATAACCCCAAATATATATGCAATATGAGGCGGGCTAATTTAGCTACAGCTAATCAGGAAAAAGATCTTGGCGTCATCATGGATAGTTCTCTGAAGATGTCCACGCAGTGTGCAAAGGTGGTCAAAAAAGCAAACAGGATGTTAGGAATCATTAAAAAGGGGATAGAAAATAAGACTGAGAATATATTATTGCCCTTATATAAATCCGTGGTACGCCCACATCTCGAATACTGTGTACAGATGTGGTCTCCTCACCTCAAAAAAGATATTCTAGCACTAGAAAAGGGCAACTAAAATGAGTAGGGGTTTGGAGAGGGTCCCATACGAGGAAAGATTAAAGAGGCTAGGCCTCTTCAGCTTGGAAAAGAGGAGACTAATGGGGGATATGATAGAGGTATGTAAAATCATGAGTGATGTGGAGAAAGTGGATAAGGAAAAGTTATTTACTTATTCCCATAATACAAGAACTAGGAGTCACCAAATGATATTAATAGGTAGCAGGTTTAAAACAAATAAAAGGAAGTTCTTCTTCACACAGCGCACAGTCAACTTGTGGAACTCCTTGCCTGAGGAGGTTGTCAAGGCTGGGACTATAACAATGTTTAAAAGGGAACTGGATAAATTCATGGTGGCTAAGTCCATAAATGGCTATTAGCCAGGAAGGGTAAAGAATGGTGTCTCTAGCTTCTGTTCATCAGAGGATGGAGCTGGATGGCAGGAGAGAGATCACTTGATTATTGCCTGTTAGCTTCACTCCCTCTGGGGCACCTGACATTGGCCACTGTCGGTAGACAGATACTGGGCTAGATAGACCTTTGGTCTGACCCCGTACGGCCATTCTTATGTTCTTATGGGTAAGGCAGGGGTTCTCAACCATGAGTCTGGGGCCCCCTGGGGGGCCATGAGTAGCTTTCAGGGGGCTCCTAAGCAAGGCCAACATTAGACTCGCTGCGGCCCAGGGCACAAAGCTGAAGTCCCAGCGCATGGGGCTGAAGTCTGGGCCCCTGAGCCCCACCACCCAGGGCTGAAGCCGAAGCCTAAGCAATGGAGCTTTGTGGGGGTGTAGGACCCCAGGAAGTTGTCCTGTTTGCTACCCCCTAACACTAGCCCTGGCTGTGATGTTATTAATATAACCTGTGACTGTACAGTTCATTGGTGCAACCACTGTTCGATATTTGCAGCAAATATTGTACAAAGGTTGTCATGTAAGGTGTCTGTGAAAAGTTTATAATTTGCTGATGATGATATACTACCTGTATGGGTGTATCATTTTTGCAGTCAAAGTTATGAATATTGGCTACGTTCTTGCACATAAATGTGTTTTCATTCTGAAGTAGCCTTAGTAAAGCATTAGGTCAGCTTGTTCAGAAAGGAATTTGCAAATCAAGTGCCCAATCAGGAAACACATAAAGGACCTTGGGGAAACTCCAATCCACATACCCTGGTGGGCCGGGCCAGTTTCTTTACCTGCCACATCCATGGGTCGGCCAATTGCAGCTTCCACTAGCCACGATCTGCCATCGCAGGCCAATGGGGGATGCAGGAAGCGGCGCAGGCTGAAGGATGTGCTGCCTGCCACTTCCCGCCGCCTCTATTAGCCTGGAGTGACAAACTGTGGCTAGTGGGAGCCGCGATCGGCCAAACCTGCCAACATCGCAGGTTTGCGGCCTGCCAGGGTGCTTACCCTTGTGAGCCACGTGCCAAAGGTTGCCGATCCCTGAGCTAAAATATTGAAGAGACAAGTCAGTTGAAAATATAGTGGTGCAAGAACAAAGTAACATTGCTTCCCATTGCTACACAGCTTCCAGCTGCTGGAGGCTGCAGTCCCCTGTGATTAACATGGTTATTGGGCTGAAATCTCCCCTTGGCCAGTCAGAGACAGACACGTACCTGTGTCGCTCCCCAGCTCCCATTGCAGCATCTCTAGGGGAAGGAGAAGATGGGAGAGGTGAGAATTCAGGCCCTCGCATTCATGGAGAAATCCCCATTGCTTACTAATGGAACTGCTGTTAACTATGAGATGGTGACAGAGATCAGAGTCCGATAACGCAGCGGCTGCAGACAGAGCCAGCCCCACAGGGCTGCTCCATGGGGAAGGGTGACTTGCTGAGCTGGGCTGTGAGATGGAGCCCAGGATCAGTGACATCACTAGAGTCCCTGACTTCTTCCCAGGGTCAGGGTTGCTCTAACCAGAGGAGATGCCACCCCCAGACTCCAATTCACCTTTGAATCCCAGCAGCACCTCCTGCAGCATGGCACTTTTCAGAGAGAAATCACTGAGTCTCTTCTCCAGCTCCGCAAACGACGGCTGCTGGGGAAAGGAGGGGTGAGAAATAGGCCTGATCCCCAGACCCTGATCCCAGCAACCCCCAAACTTTACGAAACCTGGATCTGAGCTTTGTAGCGTGAGATAGTCAATATCAGGATGAGTCACCTCAGCTCTGTGCTCCCCAGAGAGACAGGAAGTGGGGAGACACTAGAGCAAGGAATGGAGACATTGTTCAGGAGCGTTCTCAGGGACGCTCTGGTTCTGTGGGGGCAGAGCCACCCCCTATGCTGGTTTACTGCAGGAACAAGGGGCACCAGCACGGGGATTACGTGGAAAGGGAGGAGAGACAGACCAAAGAGTAGGCAGGTCCTACATGCTGACAGTGGCCTCAGACAGAGCCCAGGGCTCCAGCAGAGAATGAACGTGGGCCCTTTAATGCCAAAACCCTTGAACCCTTCAGCTGAAGCAGTAACCCTGGGGCATCCAGCTCAGTGGGCAGAGAGGGCCACATTGCCCTGTCCGTTACGGCCAATGGTCCAGGGCACCAGGTTAGGACTCTGCGCCCTGCTCCATTCACAGCAGAACACCCACTGCTCTCCATGGGACACCCATATACAAAGAACAAGGGGGGAATCTGCCCTTTGGATGGGAAATAAAATGTTAGTTCTTAGTATTTTGCCAAGTCTTTGTCTGTAACACTCAGTATCACTCAGGAGGAAAACAGCCCCCTCCTGGACATCCCTGTAGGGCCCTGCTGCTTCTTCCCTGTGTTTCCCTTCCTTTCCCACCTTCCTTTCTCCATTTCTCTCTTGCTTCCTTGTCTTTGTGTCTCTCCTTTGTTCTTCCCTCCCTACAGCAACCCCCTATTCCCACCCCACAAAGGCTTCACTCCTGCCCCCTCCCCATTCCATCTGCTCTAGCGATCAGCCAGGAAACATTCCTGCCATTTCAGTTGAAACCTCGATGACATTCACAGCGGACAGGAGAGTTCACGCTCTCAGAGCTACAGCTTCAGGCCGCTGGCAGCCCCAGCAAGGCAACACTGTCTCTGTTTACACTGGGGAGGTGCTGAGGGCCAGCAACTCACTGTAACAAATGCGAAAGCTGAGATTCTGCACCCTCGGAATACGTGACGTGGCCTCATCAGTCCAGGAAACAGGCCTGGTCTGTCCCATTGGCCCTGGCTCTAGCAGCCCTGCTGTGACCTCATGAGTGATCAGACAGTTACCGGCTCTTCTCCTACCCGAGTCAGCCACTAGGGGAGACAGAATCACACGCTCCAAGGGCAGGGGGTAGCTTCCTATTCAGTGCAGTTATCAAACCTAGTGGCCCATGAGAGGGAGCGAAATGGAGCCCAGAACTTACCTACCCCCAGTGCTCCCAGCACCCTAAAGAGGGAGAGAAAGAGGAGGCCATCAGGGGGAGTGTCCCTGTGTGGGGAGGCCTCCTGCTCTACAGGGGTTACTATTGAAGCCTTGGGTAGTAGGGGAATTTCAGGTTTACATTCCCAGAGCAGCTGCCTCCCACCAGGAACTTTTCCCTACACAGCCCCAGAAATCCCTGCGGTCACTTCACCACTGTGGAAAACTTCTCCCCGGGCACTTTACAGGCCGAAGATATTTCTCTGCATTGAGAATCAAATTCCTTCCAGTGCTGACAGACCCAGAAGACCCCTGGCCCCACTAAACCCATTAACCTGCCGTGAGAGGGGCCTTAGGCCTGGCTCGGGACCTCAGCATGGTGGGGGAGGGGATTTCACCCTCCAAGTGCAAATGCAGACAGACATTTCCAGGAGAGAAGGTCTTGGGGCTGAAGCATCCAGGACTCCCAGGGTCCATCCCTAGCGCCGCTGCCAGACTCAGTGTGACCTTGGGCAGGGCTCTGCCTCTCCCTCTGCCTCACTTTCCCCATTTGTCCCAGAGGGATAATGCCCCTGACTCCACTCTGTAAAGTTCTTTGGGGTCTAGGACTCAGAAGCACCTATAGAAACACTGCGTATGATCATTGCAATAACAACCTGACCTGCAGGGATTGGCTCAGCGGCTGCTGCCCCTTCTCTCCTCCCATCTCGCTGAGCAGGGAAATCTCCCACAACAGGTTGCAGATACCCTCATCCCTTCTGTGGACAATGGCTCTCTCTAGCTCCTCCAGCCAGGACAGCAACCACTGCTCCTGCTCCTCCAGAAACCCTCGCAGCTCCTTCTACTCCCAGACAATCTTCTGCCTCTCGGCTTCCGTCTGTTTCTGCAACTGGGAGAGAGAAGCTCAGAAACAGAGGAACACAGAACATAAGAATGGCCAGACTGGGTCAGACCAAAGGCCCATCTAGCACAGTATCCTGTCTTCTGACAGTGGCCAATGCCAGGGGCCCCAGAGGGAATGAACAGAACAGCGAATCATCAAGTGATCCATCCCCTGTTGCCCATTCCCAGCTTCTGGCAAACAGAGGCTAGAGACACCATCCCTGCCCATCCTGGCTAATAGCCACTGATGGACCTGTCCTCCATGCACTGCTCTAGTTCTTTTTCTAACCCTGTTAAGTGTCGTGGCCTTCACAACATCCTCTGGCAAGGGGTTCCACAGGTTGACTGTGTGTTGTGTGAAGAAATACTTCCTTTTGTTTGTTTTAAACCTGCTGCCTATTCATTTCACTGGATGACTCCTAGCTCTTGTGTTATGAGGAGGAAATAACACTTCCTTAGTTACTTTCACCACACAAGTCATGATTTTATAGACCTCTACCATAACCCACCCTTAGTCGTCTCTTCTCCAAGCTGAACAGTCTCAGGCTTTGTCTACATTGGCACTTCTTTCCTGCCAACAAACAGCAGCTACACTGTGTGCCTGTCAGCAGCACGGCTGTAGTGGCACAGTCGTGTCGCTAAAAGCTGCGGAGTGTAGCCATAGCCTCAGTCTTAATAATCTCACCTCACACGGAAGCTGTTTCATATCCTTCATCATTTTTGCTGACCTTCTCTGAATCTTTTCCAATTCCAATGTCTCTTTTTTGAGATGGGGCGATCAGATCTGCACACAGGATTCAAGATGTGGACATACCATGGATTTATATAGAGGCAATATGATATTTTCTGTATTATTGTCTATCTCTTTCCTAATGATTCCCAATATTCTGTTGCTTTTTTGACTGCTGCTGAAGATTCAGTGGATGTTTCCAGAGAACTATCCACAGTGACTCCAAAATCTCTTTCTTGAGTGGTAACAGCTAATTTAGACCCTATCATTTTATGGGTATTTGATATTATCTTTGCCAATGTGCATTACTTTGCATTTATCAACATTGAAATTCATCTGCTTGGTAACTGGGGAAAATCATAAAGGCACCTCGGGGCGGGTGGCAGAGTTATTTACCAGAACATGAGATCTCTTGTGGTGAGTGATGGGAAGTTCATTTATCCCGGGAAGGGAGGAGGGGTCAGGGCCAGGGTGAGCTGTATATCACCAACAGGAGGGACACTTCTCCCCAAAACCTCATCAACTTGCACTGAGCCAAATTCTCCATCTCTGCAGCCCACATTTCATCTCCTTCCTCCCCCATCCTTCCCAGGAGCTAGAAAGGATCCCTGGTCACTGTGACATCCAGACAGCCTGTGGGTAGGGGCTCCGGACTAACACAGATTGACCCTCTCCTGCCCAGCAGCCTCCTGCATTCTAAGGGCATCATGTTACCCCTGTGTCTGACCCTGCAGGCTCCCTGGGCTCCAGTGGGGGTGGGTCCCTGGCTGAGGCTGGCAGGATGGGCCCTGCATTCACCAGCTCATTCTTATGCCAGGCAAACCTCAGTGGCGGGGGGCGGGCTCTGGGCACCTCCCAGCAGCTCCTCGCTTTGCCGCTCTTCCTCGGCTTTGGCTGCTTCTCTCTCTTTTTACAAAGGGACCAGACACTTTTGTGGTACCTCCTGGAAGAAGCAGGGGAGGGAGGTTTAGAAACTGCTGCAAACCTCCCAGCTGCCAGATTTCAGGGCCCGTCCTGCCCTGCAGACGCCTGTGCACGGTCCCTGGGACTCAGCTTGAGAGGAGATGGTGAAAGAGGGAGCAGCTTTTCCAGAGGAAACCGCAGGGCCCCCGGCTGCAGTTACAGGGCTGCAGCCCAGCCCGCAGCTCCCC
Source organism: Gopherus evgoodei (assembly GCF_007399415.2). Classification (NCBI taxonomy): domain Eukaryota; kingdom Metazoa; phylum Chordata; order Testudines; family Testudinidae; genus Gopherus; species Gopherus evgoodei. Next base: position 13,099 of record NW_022059970.1, on the reverse strand, counting down.
GGGGGCCTCACCCACATCCCAAGCAGCCAACTTCAGACAGCCCCTCACTTTTCCCAGCTCCAGCCCCCAAAGCTCCCGCAGGGCCAGTTCTGAACATGGAGACCCCCAAACATCCCCAACCCCCAGTCCTGACCTCTCAGCACACCCCAAACTCCCAGCTCCCCCACAGCCCTCATCCCCAGCCGCTCCCCTGCCCCCGGGCCCAGCCTGGGCTCTGAGCTCTGCAGCCGAGCAGCGCTCCGGCCCCTCCTGCAGATCCCGGCCCAGCCGCTCCCGGGCTCACCCCCCCACAGCCCCGGGCAGCCCCGCTCCAGCCGCGGGGAGCTCGGGGACCCCCAGGCAGGGGGCGAACTAGGCAGCCGGGCCCGGCCCCTCCCAGCAGGAGGTGTCCGCCCCACGCGTATCCCCGCCCGGCCCCACGGCGCTGCCCTGCGAGTTGCAGGGCTGGAGCAGCCTCCACGCTGCGTTCCCGGCCCCGGCCATTGCCCTGCTGTTGGCACAAAGCGGCGGGGGCCGGGCCGGGGGGCAGGAAGTGACTGCCCCTCCCCGGGCCTGGCCCTAGCTCCGGGCCCTTTGCAGGGGGGTTGGGACACGCGGGGAAGCGGAGACCCGCCTCAGCCTGCAGGGGGGCAGGAGAGGGGCTGGGGCTCCCCAGGAGAAAAGGAGGAACAGGGGCTGGTGCTGCTGAACCATCAGACTAAAGAGCCCCGGGCTGAGAATGCAGCGAGCACGTGTCAGTTCAGCGCTGGAGATGGGACCCAGCACGTGTTAATCACCTGCCTCTAAAGCATCTAAAGCCCCTGGGCACAGCTCGCCAGGGCACAGCTTGGGAGCTGCACTGGGAATACATCCTGCAGGAGATCCCTTCCCCCCCCCCAGCTTGTGTTTTGTTACAGCCCTGGAAATAATCCCGCTGCCTGCGTGTGTTGCAGAGAACGGAGGAGCAAATTCTCTCCCTGTTCACCCTTCCACAGCCATGAAAGGAAGGAATAAACCCCCAGCAGCGCCCTGCCCCACAGAGACCCCTCCTGTAAGGAGAGAGATGTGCAGTGACTAGGGGTCCAGCTCAGCGTCACCAGGTTTATATAACTTTTGGTGATGCCCATGTGAAAGCTGGCTGATCCCCCTTAATAGATTACAAGCAGCCAGTGGGGGCGAGGGGGGAGTAAGTACTGCTCATGGACACAGTAGCTTGCATTTTTGCACTCTCTCTTTTCCTCTGCCTCAAGGCAGGAAGATCCTGCTCCTAACCAGTTAGTTCTACTTAGATAAGGAAAACTTTACACTTACCAATCAAGTATTAACACGCAAGGGTCTTTGTCTGAATGTGTATAAAAGGTTTGTGAAATTTGTGTAAGACAGAGTCTTTTGTACCAAAGGTACAGGCTCTCCTTTTTCGGCAGAATAAAGCATTTTTCCTTATCCCTGTCAGGCTGTTAATTGGCTCTCAGCTAGGCAGACCCGATATTTCGGTAACAGTTTCTGGTGACCCAGATGGGACTCTCCTAGCTCGGACATTGGACTCCAGACGGCTGCGGTGAACTAGGAGTGGCGCCACTGGGGTGCTTAACCTCTCTTCTTCACTTCTCCGCAGCCCCTGGGGTTCGTGATCCGATAAGGTGAGCCCTAATAGGATAAGGAAATACTATCTGGTTCTGGTTAGAGGCGGGCCTCTTATCTGGTTATCTGGTTCTGGTGCACTATCTGGTTCTGGTTCTGTTCTGTTTAACCGGTTACTGTTGTTTTTCTGCTCTGTATACATTTGGACGTTAGGAGTGTGGGCGGAACTGAACCTCTCGTTTGTAATTCCTCAGAGTGGAAGCCATGTTTGCGAGGAAGCTCTGAGGTTGTATTGAGATCCTTCTGTCCCGTCCCCTGTAAGCGGTCAGTGTAATAGAAGTAGAAAAACCTGGATTAGACTGTAATTCCCTCTGTTCTCTGTGTAATTCTCTTTTCTGTTTGAGTGTCAGCAGACAGATTGATGGGTCTCTGGGTAAACCCTCTAAAGCGGTTTGAATTATATGTTAAGTAAATGGCCTTTACCTGGTGTTCAGAAAGGAATGTCAAGAGGAAATTGAATAGTTAAACGCCAATGGACTATGCGTTTTTGTCCAGGTGGCAAGCCTCACGAGTGAGGACTCGGGTATTCTTGTAAGTAAGAATGTTTAAGGAAAGACACCAGAAAGGTTGGGGGCTAGTTGAGAAGCCCATCCTCCTAGCTAAACTGGTAGTGGAACAAGTTGGTGCCCATGGAAGGGGCGGTTCAGCGAGAAAAGCAGGATCAGGCCCAGGTGGGCAGGCAACAGACAGAGAGATTGGAAAACAGGTTGGAAATTCTGAGGGTATAGTGGAAGGAAGGAGTAAGTAAGTGTAAGCATGGGGATTTCAAATACCCAGGACAATATCTTGAAATGGTGATTTGAGTTGATAAAAGTGGCTGTTGGGAGACAAGCAAGTGATTTAAGGAAGAGTGAGAAGTTAACTCTATAGTTGCTGGAGGGAACAGCAGTTGAACTTAAAATGCTAAAGAGGAAAGTTCTTGGTGTCTTTGAAATGTTTGTAAATACATTCAGGCAAAGAAATTATTAGATTGCAATCATTTGGCTATGAACAATTTAGCTAAATTAGCTAAAGATATATATATATAGTGCTATGTAATTAAAATTTTATTAGGCTCTAAGGGGCACTATAAGTGGTGATGTTTTCTTTCAATGTTTGAAAGCAGGAGTTAAAAGTAAAAAGCAGTCACAATTCTGGTAAAGTTAATTATGTCCCTTTTAAGGTAAGAATCTTTAAGCTGTGGATAGCTTTGGATCCAAAAGCAAGCCAGAAAGCATCTGTATTAATGCGAATTATCTAACTAATAAGGTAGAAGCCATTGAAACCTGGGCTGCCTATGAAACTAATACAAGAAAATATGGGGTAATTCCTCTGTTTTGCCTGAAATCAACAAGGCTTTTTGTATATTTAAGTAATGATTGACTGCCCAGAAGGGGCAGACCTCTGTTTTTTTGTCTTTCAGATAATCAGAGAAAACTGATGCCAGCTGAACAGCATTCAACATATCATGCATTTACTGGCACAATAGAAATTATGTTTTATGTTCTATGTTCTGTCTTGTGGTGTTTGTCTCCTGGCTGGAATTGTTGTGTTTAGTGTTTTCATGGGATGGTCTGGTTTGAAATCAGGCAGAGGGGTTGGATTGGAATGCAGATACTTGTTTTATTCAACTTGGGATACAAAGTGTTTGGATAAATGAGGAAAGTGTGATATACTAAAGTCTAACACATTTGCTTAAGTAAAAAAAACAGAAACTTCATTGGCCAAATCTTTTAATTAAAAATTGTTATTAAAATTTTCATACCAACAGTTTTTGGAAGCAAGGACACGAAAGGTTAACCCACTCCCCATATCGTATATGGGATCCTTCTGGCTACCTCAGATTTCTAGCCAGAGGGCTGGGGATGGTGGGAAGCTATTGGACTAAAGGTTGTACTGAATGAACTCCTCAAAGTGGGTGTGCTTGTCCTGGCTTGTTGCTCCAAACCTCTGTAATAAAGTTATTTTAGTGAAAGGGTATATGTGGCATACATTAAATAATAAGACTAATGTACTGTATAATGGCAATGTTTATGTGTTCGTTGTTGGGAAAAGGTGTATGAGTGAAGAGTGAAAGTTTCCTTTGCAGGTTAAAAGAAGCCAAAAAGGGAAAAGGAAAAAAGAACAGAATGAGTTAACTGGAAAGAAAAAAAAATAGCTAGCAGACTGTAGATAAGACACTGGCTCCATTCAAGGACACTGCTCACAACTAAGACTTGGCTATAAACCAAGAAAAAAGGTGGGGGGGAGGCTTGAATGTGCCCAAGCAGCTATGAGATCTGCAAAACACTGCCAGGCACTAATGAAATGTGTTAGGTTTCTTTTCTCACAGGTAAAGAAGCACTACCCAAAGAAACTAGCAGCCCTGCCACTCCTTGGAATCAGGAGACTGGAATGTAAAGGTCCACCAACGAAAGACTGCTCTGGCTCCATGCTGGAAAGTCCTGCTAACTAACAACACCTGTGAAGTGCCAAAGACTGACTGCTTGGACCCATGATTCTTACTGCAAAAAGACCCCTCCACATCGGGAGAATTCTCCTACTGATGATTAGCCTATTTCTCCTTCTAGCTCCACTGTGCCTTCTGGACAGCAGGGAAAAAGTACCAGGTGAAGTGCTAGTAACCTCTCCCTTGTCCATTGACAGATCTACTGTGCCTTTAAATTTTTCTAGAAGAATCGAAACCATTGCAGGGTAATGTGCTGGTAACCTCTTCCCTGTAGAACGCTGAACCACGACTGTTTCGGGGAACAAGAAGGAACACTCACTCCACTAAAATTGCCAAAGTCCAGGGATTCCTGACTAGAAAGGACATTAAAAACTGACCCTGGTGAAGAAACAAAAAAATCATACACTGGCAGAAAAAATTTGTGGGACCCATGCTTGTGATTGTGATATTAATTGGATTTTGGGGTTTGTTCTACAGGCTGCGCCCTGTGTTCTGGATAAATCCTTCAGTATGTATTGCTCTCTCTAATTGGATTTAAAATGACAGGTACCACAGGCACCTTGTTGCCCCTGCCATCTCCCCTGTTACTTTGTAATACACCCCCTCCTAGGCTATTAATGTCAATGCCTCTTGAAAGTACCTGAGATTAGTTAAAGGTATACAACTGACAGATGTGATATAGTACTACACCAAAGAGATATGTATTAGGATATCAGTGGACTGTGATTAATACAACACTAGGGGCTGCCATTAGATTAGCACAACAGAGGGCCTGGGTTATTTCCTCTGGAAGAAGAGGGACCTGACCGGATCCCTATGGGATGGGGCCAATAGCGCAGCAGCCATTTGGAATATTATTAAAAGCCAAGAACATGATAAGAAATTGGGCCAACTAGAAAAGGCCACTAGCCTTATTTCTGGAGCTCAGCTAACCCAAGCACAGGCTAGAGTTGGTGAGTTACATGTTATTTCCACCCTTAGTTCTTTGACCCAGAAGTTACTAACAGAGATGGTATTGAATATCACTGAGGCTGGGAAGGCATTGCAGTGGGATCTAGTATGTTTAGAAATTCAGGATTTCCTGAATGACCAGCTGATGGCCATTCGGAGTGATCTTAAGCACCAGACTTGGCCCACTGCCCTTACAGATACATCAGGAGTACCATCTGATCTGTGGTCATGGACAAATATTTGAACACTTTCTTAGTGGAAGTGTGGACATTCACAGTGCTTCTTCCAAGCATTTGGACCAGTTGGGGGGGGTGCGCTTCCACATACCGAATCCTGACAGGTCCATGGAAAGGATGCATGTGGGACTGGATTATTCACCAAGACATCTGGGAAATTAGACCACCTGGTATAGCTAACTGATTTATAGTCAGTGCCCCAATCCCTTAGCTGTCAGACAAACAAGATTCCATTCTTTGTCCGTGCGTTCATTCCTGGGTTGGGGTTAGCTGAACTAAAGAAAGCAGTTGCAAATATTTCTGCAGAGCTTAAAAAAGCGGCTAATGCATTAATAGACGCTTTTCAAAATTTACAAAAAGAGATTCATGAAGTAGCAAAACTGGTTTTGCATTCTGGCTTAATTGAACAGGATTTATAGGCTATTAAGAACGCTGCTGTTATTTTTCATGCTGTATCTCTTAATCACACCTTTAATTTTGAGGACCTTCTCCCAGTCCGTGGGTCATGGTTTACTGGCCATTTCCTTACAATTGTTAAATGGATTATTTTCTGCCTGTTCTTCCCATGTATTGTTTGAATAGTAATACAATGTGCAAAATGTCTGTATAATGCTGTAACCAAAGGTTCTGCTGTCCGTAAGACAACTCAGTACCTGTCTCTTCAGCTTGATCGTAAATTACGTAACAGGCCTGGCAATCTGGGCTTGCCAGGCCCAAAGGGGGGATTGTGAAAGCTGGCTGACCCCCCTTAATAGATTACAAGCTGCCAGTAGGTGGGGGGGGGAGTAAGTACTGCTCATGGACACAGTAGCTTGCATTTTTACACTCTCTCTTTTCCTCTGCCTCAAGGCAGGAAGATCCTGCTCCTAACCAGTTAGTTCTACTTAGATAAGGAAAACATGAGACTTTACACTTACCAATCAAGTATTAACACGCAAGGGTCTTTGTCTGAATGTGTATAAAAGGTTTGTGAAATTTGTGTAAGACAGAGTCTTTTGTACCAAGGTACAGGCTCTCCTTTTTCTGCAGAATAAAGCATTTTTCCTTATCCCTGTCAGGCTGTTAATTGGCTCTCAGCTAGGCAGACCCGATATTTCGGTAACACCCAGAACGGGTCCAAGTCCTGCCCTTCCTTCCTCGCCCCCCACACCCTTAAAGCTCTGGGAGGGAGTTTGGGTACATGAGGTGCAGGCACTGGGATGGGCAGGGGGTTGGGGTGCAGGGGAGGCAGGGGGCGGACCCCGGGAGGGAGTTTGGATGTGGGCCCTGTGCTGAGCCAGGGAGTTGGGGTGCAGGGGGGGCAGTGGTAGCCTGTGGGAGTGAGTTTGGGTGTGGGCAGGGTGGGGGATCTGGGCTGTGGCAGAGGGTTAAGGTGTGGCACCTATCTTGGGCAGCTCCCAAGAGTGACCCACACCCCCATCTGGCAGCATCTCCTACATGGAGGAGGCCTGGGGGGTGTGGGTCTCCTGGAACCACTGCCCGCTGGCACCACCCCTGCAGCTCCCATTGCCGCAGTTCCAATGGCAGAGTTGGCACTTGAGGTGGGGGCAGCGTGCGAGAGACACACCCCACGGGGGCCGCAGGGATGTTCCAGATGCTTCTGGGAGTGGTGTGCCGTGCAGAGCTAGGGTGGGCAGGAATCTGCTTTAGTCCCGCTGTGCTGCCGGTAGCGGTGGCAGGAGCCCCCGGGCCCTTTCAAATCAAAGCTGCTCAGGCTTTCTGACTTTCTGATGGGGAAGCAAAGGGAAGGCACGTGTGCCCCTCATGGGCAGTTCCGGGGAGTCTTTTTGGGTCTCCTGGAATAGGCAGCAGAGAGGGGCAGCCTCACCACCGAGTCTGTTTCACTGTAGGAGAGTGGGGGCTGCAGGGTGATCTCCCACCTCCGTGCATCCAGCAGCCTGTGCTCCCCACTGCCATGCTGGAGCCTCCACATTTATTTATTGACAAATAAAATTTGCAGAATATTCAAATATTGTGCAGAATCTCCTCAGGAGTGAGACTGACTCAGGAACCTCCTTGGAGTTTCACTGCCTGGTTAACCACTCAGCCACCACACCAATGCACAGAGAGTGCCAAGCCCTATTGCTATGTGGGGCTTGGGGCTGGGGTCGGGTCATACAAATTCAGACTGTCCGCTCCCCCTGCTACAAACTGCTGCTGATTTCCCATTTAGGACATTAGCCGTTACTGATAAGGTTTGTCTGTGTCCTTTTTTTTAATCTCATTGTTAGGTATAAGAAATATAAATTGTTTAATATGTTCAATTAGTTGGTTAATAAGATGTTTATGAAGTAAATCACTTGCTTTAAAATAAGATCCAATATGGAGCATATGAACTATTGACCTCTGGACTCTATCTCTGAGAGGGGACTTGTTTACCCTCAGGACACAGGCTCAAACCAGTCCAAACTGGTTATTCCCGCCAAAACCAGCCCTCAGCGTTCCATCTCCTCAGAACTTTTCCTGCCACAAAAGTGATATAAGGACGTGATCAGTGCCTGCACGGGGCTGTGCACCCCAGCGACGGCCCGTCCACAGTCGGGTCTTCACAGCGCTCCCGAGCTGGAGAGTGAAGAACCCCCTCGGTCCCACCGTGAGACTGAGGAACAGGAGGCCTGTCACCACCATTCCTGCCATCCTGCATTCCTGGATTCCAGCATCCCAGAGGGCCTCCCTGCCAGTGATGAAACCCAAACGTCGTCTAGACTCCCCAGTGCTCCTCCTCAAGGGCTCTAAATCAGCCGGAGAGTGGAAGGTCCTGGGCGTCGCGCCAGCACGTGGGATCCACTGCACCTGAACAGTGGGGAAAGGTGTTTTCCCCCATTTTCACCTGCAGTTATTTGTCCTTGTGTAGGTGGGAAATGATTCCCCTAAGTGATTTCTGAACTGGGCAGAGGGTTAATGGGCAGAAGCTGGGGGGGCCCTGAGACAGGAAGACCTCTGGGCTGGGCTGGGGGGGCGCACTCTGTGCTGTCAACAGGGCATGGAAAAGCCAGGAAGGGAAGGGTGGAGCAAGTGTCCCCCATAGAGAGGGTCCAGCCCCAGGCTGCTACCAGCAGCACATTCCTACCCTGGCCGGGGGGGACTTTCTCCAGCTGGGACCGGCCTGCTAGGCAGCCCCGGGCTCTGCCCGCACCAGCCATCTGGGCCGGAGCCCCCCAGTGAGTGAGAGACCCCGGGGGGGCACTGGGTCTGGGCAGGAAAGTGACTCTGCCCTGGGGAACCTGGGAGAAACCTCAGAGCTGCCTCAGCCCCAGTGGAGCTGTAGCAGGATCTGCCCCTGGCACCACTGGGATTTGGGGGGCAAAGACTGGGGCTTGGCAGGGAGGATCCACTGTGGTGTGGGGGGAGATGGGGGATATCAGGTAGAGAGGGGAGTAGCTGGAGTTGTAGGGAGGGGAAGGTCAGTGGGACGCGGGGAGGGGCAGGTGTTGAACTGTCTCTGTGCAGCCAGGAAATTCCTGGGGAGGGAGGGGGGAGAGGAGTTAATTGGATCTTTCCCCTGTTTGTGCCACTTGTCTCTCACCCCTGATACAAATTATCTGTAGTTCTGCCCCTTTTCTCTCTCAGTATCTCACATGGGGCTATAAAATCTGGGGCAATTTTCCCCCCTTTCCTCTCAAATGATCAGCTCTCCCATCTCCCCTGATTTCCCCCATTCTCCTCATGAGTATCAAATGTCAGTTTAAAATCTTCTCTAATGAAGGGCATTTTCCCACCCATTTTATCTGCAGCAATTTGTCCTTGTTTAGGTGGGAAATTGTTGCCCTGAATCATTCCTCAAAACATGGCTGCCCCTGGAGTGGGGATGGGATAGCTCAGTGGTTTGAGCACTGGCCTGCTAAACCCAGGGCTGGGAGCTGACTCCTTGAGGGGACCGTTTGGGGATTTAGTTGGGGATTGGTCCTGCTTTGAGCATGGGGTTGGACTAGATACCTCCTGAGGTCCCTTCCAACCCTGATATTCTATGAGATGCCTGTTCTCTGCCAGCAGGGAAGGGAGGTGCACGTGTCCCCCATGGGGACTGCCCAGATCCCCGTTTCCCAATCCCAGTTGTTGCCCCCTAACTACCAACACAGTTGCCCCCAACCATCAGTTGCCAGTAACCTGTCCATCCCCCACAGCTGTCCCCTTCCTTTATCCAGGGACCTTTCAGTACCCCTTCCCATGCCCTTTTAATCAGCTCCTCAAAGGGCTCCCTGCTGCCCATGGGAATGGTGGGGGTGGGGGGAACCATTACTTTGTGTTTATGTATTGGACAGTCATATAAAATCCAGTCCAACAGTCCCCCTTTTCCACTAGTTCATTAACAGCAATATAAAATCCCCTCAGATCTTGGTGTTTTTCTCTCATGTTATCAAATACGCAGTTTGTGACACATTTTCGGTGCAAATCTCAAAGATTCATATAAATTAACCTAAATATTTGCCCAACTTCTCTCTAGTTGTCTATTTCTAATTGAATATGCCCTGAGACTTTCCCCTGTCTCTCTAATTATAAAATACCAAGAAAATCTCAGATTTACACCTTTTCTCAGATTCTTATGGAAAGACTGTCAGCGTCAACATCTTATGATACATCATCTGTTTTTCTCCAAATCCAGGAGAGAAATATTTATTGAACGCTTTTACCACTTCTGATAATTCTGCCATTTCCATCTAGTAATTTACCACTACCATTGTTAGAATTAATTTGGTACTTTTAAAAACTTCCTTCTTATTTTCATTGGTTGATCACTGATTTCTGATAGCTTCCCTTGCCAGCTTTCTACAGTTCTGACCTTCTAACTTAGATTCTTAACTGTTGACTTCCCCTTTCTTCCATATATTTTATTTGGAGAGGGCTGGGATTCCTACCAGGGAGCCACCAGCAGGGTCCAGAGGCAGCCCCATCTCCTATATTAAGCTCTGGCTCATAGCTATGTGATAAATGTGATGACCCTGCTTCCGTCTGTCAGCTGGGAGACACAAAGGTTCTCTCCTTCCACCCTCTGATGCCTCCTGGCTGCTCTAGGCAAGGTGCGGTGGGACTGTTTTAACATGTGCCTCCCGGAGCTTCTATTTACCTGGTGCTGCTGTTGCGTGAATAGTGGGGTTGTGAGTGGGGCAGCAGGTCCTGAGTGTTGGACTCTTTCTCTTTCAGGGACCAGTGACCTTCGAGGAGATGGCTGTGTATTTCACCAAGGAGGAATGGGCTCTGCTGGACCCCACTCAGAGAGCCCTCTACTGGGATATCATGCAGGAGAACTATGAGACGGTGGTCTTGCTGGGTAAGGAGTCCTGTCCCCTGGGTTATTAGAAGCTGTGGGGTCTCTAAAGAACCTGAGCAGTAATAACTTTATACTTTTATTCATCATCCAAGTTTTGACAAGTTTCTTTGTCCCCCTTTTTTTCCTTATCTCCCATAGACTAGCAGGCAGCAGGGAGGGAGGAGGTAATGAGAGACGAGGAGGGAACACAAGAAGCTCCCAAGGTGCCGGAAGGTGGTGCCGGCTGCGAGTGATGGGAAAAGGGGAGAGGAGTGTGGAGGAAGGGTACCCAGGAAGTGGGCTGATGGGGTCAGTGGGAGGGAGGAGAGGTTTGGGGATCTAGTGGTGTGGGGGATCCCAGACCTTTAATCCCTACCCAAACCTCAGGTAAATCCTTGACTTCAGCATAACCACTCTCACAAAGCCTCAACTTAATATAAGGTCCTGAACTATAGCAAGCTTAGGCTATGTTTACTAAATTATACCACTAAATCGACCGTGGCTAGATCGATCTCAGAGTGTCAATCCCATCTGTAGTGTCGACCTGCCCTTAATAATCCATTTCTTTATGTTCACCTCCTTGCCCCTCCACGCATGTTCCAAGCTAATAAGCAATACTCTGATCATGACATCTTACCTCTAGCGAGTATAAAATTGCCCACAAGACGTGAGACTAGGTCACTGATCATAAAATCAGGTCGGGGTCAAGAAGAGTGAGAGTTTGGAGAGAGTCTTGTCCCCCCTCTCCCATCTTCAGCAGTCATAAACTGTCTTCCCTCCAGGCTCCTTGGATCTTTGAGTCTGTCCCTCCTGAGGTTGCATGGCCCAGTTCTTGTTTCTTACATTCTCCTTTTCCAGAAGAATTAGAGGCTATTGCTCCTGAATTTTAGGTTTAATTCCCCAGCCTTCTCCTCCCACTGGGAGAGTTTAATTCTCCCTCCCATTACGCCTGAGTCACTAGATTTCCTAATGCCCCAAAATGTGCTTTTGCAATGTCACAGTTCAGGGGTAGCTAAGCCTTTCACCTGCCTCCATGGTCTGCTCAAGGAATTGCTCCTCAAGTATCAGGCCTCTAGCCAGCCCCTCTCTATGGGTAGGGACCCATATGCCTCCCCTTTTTGACCAGTGTGTGAGGATTGCAGCTTGTCCTCCACTGTGTTTGCTGGACTAACGTCCAGTTCCTGTGCTTTGCTTTCTCTCCAGGGGCTGTGAGCAGTGTGTCTGAGATAGAGGTGCGACTTTTGGTGATACTTGTATGATGCCAATACACACCTCAGTTTCCTGCTGTGACTGGTATTGCTATGATTATAAGGAGCAGGAGACGTGAGGTGTTTTGTCACGTAGCTGTCATGGGGTGATATGAATGGGTCATTAAGGACTAGCTGGGAGTAACCTACATCAATGGAATACCCGACAGAGACAAGGGAATGACTGTCACCCAGGGCTGCCCAGAGGATTTAGGGGGCCTGGGGTCTTCGGCAGCATGTCTCCCTTACCAGCTCTGACACTGCAGAGCATTTTCCCCGTGTCATCCTTACCTGCTCTTACACTGCAGAGCATTTACTCTGTGTCCCCCTGTAAGTAGGCGCCCTGGCTCCCCGCCGCGCCTGAGGGGGACGAGCCAGAACAGGCGCCTCAGTGGGCGGAGTCAGCACGGCCTGTCCCCGCCCCCCAGAAGTCAAGGGGCGGGACAGGAAGTATAAAAGCCCGGCCCCAGCACTCAGTTGGGCGCAGGCTGCCGGAGAGGACAGACGCTGGTGCCCGGGCTCCTGCTGGGCCGGACCTGCCCCGCGCCCATTACCCAGAGGAGTGCTGGCCTGACCTGCCTCGCGCCCATTACCCGGAGGAGTGCTGCCCGGACCTGCCTCGCGCCCACTACCCAGAGGAACGCTGGCCGAACCTGCCCCGCGCCCACTACCCCGAGGAGCGCTGGCTGGACTTGCCTCAGACCCGGTACCCGGAGGAACGTCGGCCTGACCTGCCGTGTGCCCGATACTCCGAGGAGTGGCCTGAGCTTCCCCACGACCGGTACCCGGAGGAGCCGATGGTCTGGGACCCCCCAGACGATGCTGGAAAGGACCAGGTACCCAGAGAGGGGGAGGTTGGAAGTGGCCCGGGGATAGCCGACCCTGGTTCGGCTCCTGAAGAGCCCGAACCCATGTCAGTGTGTTGCGGTCAGGATCCCCACTGACCGCAGCGGGTCTTGACCGCTGCTAGGGCCCCGGGCTGGAACGCAGTGGAGTGGGAGGGCCTGTGTTCCCCCTGCCACCCATAACCGGGTGGCAGACTCCCCCTCTTCCCGCCTATTGCCACTGCTCTGCCCTGACCCAAAGGGCCAGAGCGATTTAGACTTGTGTTTGGTGCCCCACCCGAACCAAGGGCTGGGCCCCGTTGACTTTGCCACTGCTTTGCCCTGACCCAAAGGGCCAGAGCAAAGTAGACTTGTGTTTGGTGCCCCGCCCGAGCCAAGGGCCTGGGCTGATACTGTGTTTGCTCAGCCTCGCTAGAGGCCTGAGCCTGAACTATTGCTGCCTACCCTGTCCAAGGGCCGGGGCTTATTGACTTTGAGAGCCCCGACCCCGGCTAGAGGGCCGGGGCTCTACCCTGTTTACAGAC
>NW_022059969.1:0-30279 GCF_007399415.2 Gopherus evgoodei | reverse complement strand
GAAGATCTGCACAAGGGAACTTTTCCTTTATGGATAAGTTGCTCTGATACACTGAACAAATAGCAGGCCAGCTCTCTAATGAGGCAGCCAGCAATGCAGTATTGTTATTGTGGTAGAGTGAATAATGATAACAAATATCTAAGAAACACAGATATTGTATATATACTAAAACCATTTGAAAGTGTCATAAAAAGACGTTTTAACAGCACCACTGTCTCCTTTGAAAATCATTGACTTTTCACCATATTTAACATGGGGAATATAGTCCAGCTGAATGTTTTGGCCTCTGCCAATTGTTGCAGCTCCACAGTTTCCATGTGCATTGGGTAGAACGTTGTAGCTCATGCAAGTCATGGATTCCACGATTCTTCATATTTATCTTTAGCTTAACTCTTTTCCCATCCCCTTTCTGCCCCTCCATACACACTTAGATTAAAGAAGTTATGTTGCCGTGGGGAAAGGCACCACCACATATGTCTTCTATAGGTGTGATGGTTGTCATCTACCCTTTGCTGGTATGCAGATTCTGCTGCCTACTTAAGAATGTTAGAAAATTCTGCTGCTTCCTACATCCTACATACAGGATGCTGAAGATTATACCATCATATGAACAGGGGTTAAGAATTTGCCTCTGGAGAGGTAGGGTAATGGCGGTTCTTTGCTACCTCTGTGAGGACCCCATTGAGAGAAGGTCTTGGCTGAGAGTAGGTTGAGGTCAGGGACATTGAGTCAATCCAGGGTTATTATCATGTTTGTATACAGATGTTCAAGTAATTTAACAATGAGAACTTTTGAGCTGTGAATAGGTGCTCTCCACTTCACTGACTGATAGCAAAGTGCAGAGGAAAGATTGATTGGTTGCTACTTCTGATGTCACAATGAAGCTACTTGTAAATCACCTGAGTTACTGGCAGAGCTCTGTCACCATAACCTCTAGGTGTGACTGTTGAGAGCTTTTCTTATTATAATCTAGCTTCTTTACATGAGTTTGAAATCTGATTGGATGGCAAATTATATTAGTAAATACGTTCAAAATAGTTCAGTAATTTTTTTCTGTTCAATCAGTTATAGCCAAGTGTAATCTGTTCTCAGTTTGGTATGGGATACCTGTGTGAGTATTCACTAAGTCATGGAACACTGTAAGCAGTTTTGGGGCAGAGACCATGACTTCCTCGTATGTATGTCTTTTTTGTTTGTTTGTTTGTTAACAGTGCCTACTAAAGTGGGATTTCAATCCTGATTGTGAGGGCAGGATTGCTATTGTAGTACAAATTATAAATATTCCCCTTGCATCACTGTGATTTATGATTAAACTTTGTATAGTATGAAATGTTGGAGTGAAAAGTGGATGCCCTACTGAGTCATCAGAGACAATTTGTCGAAAAGAATCGTCTGTCCTTAGAACAGAAAATAAAAGAAAAGGAAAAGGTAAGACGAGACCCATTTTTTCACAAGTTTAAAGTTGCCTCCAGACTGCTATTACCAGAGTGAACAACTTGTTCATTTAGTATTTGTCCATGTAGATCCCACTCTAGGTGCATATGTGCTTCAGGCACGCAAGATTGGATTCTTCTTCTTTGAGTGCTTGCTCATGACGATTCCATATTTGATGTGTGTGTGCCCACGTACACGCTGTCAGATTTTTTTCCCCCAATGGTATCCCTAGGGCCTGCTTTGGCAACCTCCAGAGCCCTGTGCTTATGCGTCAGTACATTGGGCCCTGGTGGTCCCACACCCTCTCAGTTCCTTCTTTCCACCAGTGATGGTTGTTGGAACGCTCCTTGTTTTCGCAAGTCCGACAGTGGTTTCTCTAGCTTTAGACTCTGAGTTTTTCTTGTATCTCGTTACTGTTACTCGTAGTGTTAGTATTTAGGAGTTGAGTCCCATTAGAGACATAGCCCCTAGGATGGGGTATGCCCCAGTCCCTGGGGTTCAAGCCATGTTCTGGGTGCAGCAAACCTATGCCTATTAGTGACCTGAACACGAGCTGCCTTAAGTGCCTCAGAGAGGCTCATATTAAAGAGAAATGCAGAATCTGCAACAACTTCAGACCTCACACTCTTAAAGACAGGGATATCCAATTAAAAACCGTGTTGATGGAGGCTGCCCTGCACCCTACATTGTAACCATGCCGCTCTGACTCTGCATTGAGCACCTCGGCTTCGGTGCGGAGTGCCCCTCCGACACCAGGATCTTCTTGGTGCTGCTCCCCTTCTCCCATGCCTAAGAAGAGGCATAAGAAGTCACGGCTGGAACAAGGTCATTCTCCGGCACCATGCACAGCTACCTGGCAGTTCCCACACGAGTCGAGACCTGCACAGGGCTGCTCGATTTCCCCAAGAGCCACATCTGGCAGCGGCCACACCACCTGTTCAACATCTTGGCTACAGCAACTACACTTCCCCAAGTGAGGGACCTTCCTGGGACCAAAGTATTGGATTGTTAGAGCCTTTATCACCTCTCTATCAAGATAGGATTTTTGGTGGCTGTTTTTTTACTATATTTTACTATATTTTACAAAGACAAGATGACTCTTCTTTGATCTTGTCCTAGGTTCTTATTCAGAGTGGTCTCATGCTTTTGTTTGCATCAGTGCATACACCCTCAGTATTTTCCCCCAAACCTCATTTGACTCCTGGAGAGGCAAAACTTCATATGAGTGGTGTGTTTAGGGCACTTTTCTACCACCTCCATAGAACAAAGCCTTTCCATAACTGGCCTAGAACTTTTTTTGTAATATTTGAGACAGGTCTAGAGGGCTCGTTGTTTCAGTCCAGGGACTCTTGAAATGGAGATTTGACTGCCTAAAGATCTTCTGTGAACTAAATAAATTAGCTCCACCTTCTCATATTAAAGCAAACTATACTATTCCCCAAGTGACACGGGCAGGCTTGAGGAATGTTCCTATGTCAGAAATATGCTAGGGAGCCACTTGGAGCTCATTGCGTACTTTTATTCAGCACTACTCGGTAGTTGCAACTACTAGATCTGACGCCAAGTTTGTCAAGGCAGTCCTGCAGTCTTCATGTAAATTAGACTCTTGACATCCCCCTCCATAAGGAGATAACTGCTAGTCACCTAAAGTGAGATCCATGTTAACAGATATTGGGAGACAAACCCCCAGTTACTTACCTTACAGTAATTCTGGTTCTTCTGTCTGTTCTGCTCACATGAAGCCCCTGACCACTCCTCTTTCTCTACTACTGTGAAATCCATTAGTTTTGGGATTCTGTATTGGCAAAGAAACTGAGAAGTGGCTGGGCCTGCTTTGCCCGCAGGTGTTATGTGTGTGTGTGGGGGGGCATGTGTGCGCGCGTGCATATTAATATACCTGCTGATGCTACACCTGTGCACTGTCGACCCAAAAGAACCCAATCTCATGCACATGGGGCACATGCACACCTAGAGCAGGATCCATGTAGACAGAACATCTCAAAAGAAACCAGTTAGTGTAAGGAAAATAACTTTTTTGTAACATGATATTCTGATTTTGCTACTAAGGGGCAAATTTTAGTAGCTCGTATGCAAATTGAGGGAAAGTTAATGGGAAAATATTTTAAGTATTTCCACTTTGACCTTCCCCCTTTCATTTTTTTTCTCCTTTGTCACTCTCTTCCTTGCTATTTTTATTTGGATTTTTCTTTTATTTTAGTTTGTCAGCTGAATGGATCTGCATTTGTTAGTAAAACAATTTACTGGCCTACCACGAATTAAGTTGACTAAAGCTATGTTCCCTAGCTGTTGATAATAGTAGTCTGGTGGTTATAACTTGGTAAGAGGAAGTGAATCTGTATTTGTTCAAGGTAGGCTGGGCAGGCAGGCTACCAATTTGTTCACCTCTTGTCATGGTATAATTCCCCACTCTGAACCTTAGCGTCCAAAAGATGGGGTACCAACCAGCATGAATTCCCCTAGGCTTGATTACCAGCTTAGTACTTGTAGTGCTGCCGCCAACCAGGAATGCCAGTGCCTGGTACTCTCTGCTCCCCCCAAAACCTTGCCCGGGGACCCCCAAGACCCAGTCCTTCTGGATCTTAACACAAGGAAAGTAAACCCTTTCCCTCTCCATTGCCTCTCCCAGGCTTCCCCTCCTGGGTTACCCTGGAAGATCACTGAGATTCAAACTCCTTGAATCTTAAAACAGAGAAGAAAATCCACCTTCCCCCCTCCTTCTCTCCCCCCCTCCCAGACTCTCCTTGAGAGAGAAAGTAATCCTAGCACAGAGAGAAATTAACCTTTCTCTCCCCTTTCCCTCCTTTCTCCCCACCAATTCCCTGGTGAATCCAGACCCTGTCCCCTGGGATCTCTCAACAGAATAAAAAAGCAATCAGGTTCCTAAACAAGAAAAGCTTTTAATTAAAGAAAGAAAAATAGTAAAAATTATCTTTGTAAATTTAAGATGGAATATGTTACAGGGCCTTTCAGCTATAGACACTGGGAATACCCTCCCAGCCTAAGTATACAAGTACAAATTAAAACCCTTCCAGCAAAATAAAAATTTGAGCTCCTTCCAGCCAAATACACATTTGCACTCCTTCCAGCCAAATATACATTTGCAAATAAAGAAAACAAACATAAGCCCAACTCGCCTTATCTACCTAGTACTCACTATTCTGGACATATAAGAGACTATATCAAAAAGATTGGCAAGAAACCTGGTTGCATGTCTGCTCCCTCTGAGCCCCCAGAGTGAACAACAACCAAACACTAACAGCACACCCAAAAACTTCCCCAAGATTTGAAAGTATCCTGTCCCCTGATTGGTCCTCTGGTCAGGTGACTGCCAGGCTTACTGAACTTGTTAACCCTTTACAGTCAAAAGAGACATGAAGTACTCCTGTTCTATTAACCCTTAACTATCTGTTTATGACACCTCTAATTTATAGTTAGATGATAAAAATAAAAGCAGAAAAAAGTTTGAACATTTTGCTAATAATTTGCTCACTTATTCCTGAGTTTGACTCTCCCCGCCTGCATTCTTCTGCTCCTGGCAGGCCAACGCAGGATAGGAGTGGGTCTTTGGAAAGGATATAAGGGCAGAGAGGCTGGGTATAATAAGGGGAGGAGACATAAAGATTTGGGGAAATGGATAACGGGGATCCAAGAGGGCTGGGGACTTCATAGGATGGCTGGCAATGAGAGTGGGAACAGACTATGGGGGTACTTGAGGACATGGGATGGAGCAGGTGTCTTGCTGGAGGATAGGAGGGTGCTTAGGAGAAAGCAGAGGGGAAGCACTAGCACTTCACTACCTTCTCCAGCTGACAAACCTGCTATGATTTGTTAAAGGGGAGTCCTGCAGCTGTTGCCAAGAGAAGTTTGGCAGAGAGCTTTGTTGCCAGGAGACGCCACTGGTGCTTTCCCTCCCTATCTTCCTCCGCTTTCTGCTCCCCTGCTTAGCCCTCTCTCTTCCTTACCAACCCCAACACTCCCTACTAAAAGTCCCATGCCCCTCATAGCCCTATTCCCCCATATAAATCCCCTCCCAAATTCATGTAGAGCCCCAACCATAAGGACCGTGGGGCTGGGAAGAAGCCTCAAAAACTAATTATACCTGGATGGATATCTACTTTGCATCTCCTAAAGATTGCAGGAGATGGGCTAGATTCCTAAGGATCTTAGGAGATGTGCATAAGTGAAGTTCTGCTCCCCAAGACCTGACGTGGGAGGAGTCAATGCCCCTCTACCAAACTTCTGTTGCTGCTCAATCTTGTGTTAAGTCAAATTGAAAATAAGTAAGGCATTTTCCTCATGAAAAACATTTTTACAGCACTAAGTTAAACATGTCATCATAGCAAAGAAGAAAATTCCCCCCACCCCAAAGGATCATGATTATTGGGGATTAGTCTGGTTGCTTAGTTGTAATGCTCAATGTTGTTATGGAGATCTACTTTTGAATCGATATAGAAACTTCATTCCATGATTTGCTAATATTTTTTTGATCCACCTGTATTGGCGTAGCAGATGAAGTAGGCTACTCTGATTGGCCAAAGTGAGTCATGGCCATTAATGGCCATAACAGAATTTATGCTTTACTTAAAAATGGTTTTTAAACTCTTTTTGCTTCTGTCAGAGAGCACTTTAGTGTAATTAGTAACTATTTACAGAGGTGATTTACAGTCCCTCTCCAGCGTTTTCCAGTTTTAATAGTTATAGTAACTTTGACTAGAAACATGTAACAGGAGTGTGTTTCTCTCCCCTACCTGCTCTTCCCCCCAAATCTTCTACATTTCTAGGAAGTGTTTCGTCAGCTGCATGACTTACTGACAGAGGATCTGCAGTGCGAACAGATAAACCAGGACTTGCAGCAAGCCAATAATGCTCTACAGGCAGAACTCCACAAAGTAAGATTGTCGAGTTCTGCCTGTAGAGCAAGATTTTTAATATCTGAACTATTCAAATGGAAGTGGTGATGCTGAGTTTTTATTTTATGTAAAATTTAACTGTCCTCTTTATTGTGTTTGACGATCTATATATGACAAATATTTAAGTGCAACTAAATATATCACAGGTCAGAGCAAGCTGCGGTATGTTCCTGTCACAGGGTGAGCTGGTCCATTAAAAGATTGGGGCACAGCTGCACCTTTTGTCAGGTTTAGCCCATCTCCCTGTATGATGGAAATAAATACAAGGGTTATGTGACAGAAGTATGCATCTAAACCAGGCCTGCTGGCAGGTAAAAGGGCAGCCTGTGGTCATTCAAGAGAGAGACACCCCCCCCCATCCACCCCAAAAGTTCAGAGACAGACTCTGTCTCATTAGCGCCCAGGCAGAGAGTCTGTGAAGAGGACAGGTGACAATTTTCCAGAACTCCAAGACAGAAGCCTTTTGGGGGAAGAGATTTACAAGGAACTGGAAACTGTGCAGGGATAAGCCTCCATTGATGGACCTGCAGGATGCAGAAGTCTCAGTTAGGAGATGGGTTGGAATACAAGGATGTGCATGCTCTGGTCAAGACCTGGAAAAACTTGAGGCATTATAAGCAGAAAGGAATAATTGAGGCTAGTAAGGATATGTTTGAGTGTTGTGTTATGCTAATAAACAAACCTGGAAGAGAACACTACTGTAAAATCACCACATGTGATTGAAGGTAAACTGAGGTAGCAGATGGGCCCAAAGGCAATCTGGGGTTAATGCCCTACAACCGTTCCCTTTAGCATGGTTCTGATATGAGCACTGCTTCTTTTCTACCCATACTCTCTAATAGAAAACTGCTTTTTGATTTACGATACACATGGTCTACACTAATTGTCCACGATAGCTGTCTGCCATAGCGATGTGTCATCCTAGCTGTGTGAGCACATTAATCAATCATTTTCTACAGAGGTGGTTAGTATTTTCTCTACACATACTCTTCTTTCCAGGTTTACTCTTGAAACGCTCGATTCATACTGAAACTTGGATGTCTATAGGTTTTTATTGAGAAAAGCCTACTCCTTTCTAGAATGGAACTAGGTTATTTCATTCTCATTTTTTTCTCTCTTGATGTTGGTAATAAATTTACTTCCTTTTTAATTTGGAGTACTATAGAGCTATTATGACCAATATAAAACAGATTAAAAAGGTTGAAAACCAGTTAGAATTTGGTGGTGTTACAGTTATGATCTTGTTAACTTCCTGCTTTAGCTAGCGATATAACAGGGGTGGGCAACCTTTCAGAAGTGGTGTGCCAAGCAGGGGTGGCTCCAGGCCCCAGCATGCCAAGCGCGTGCTTGGGGTGGCATGCCACAGGGGTCGCTCTGCCGGTCGCCGGGAGGGCGTCAGGTGGCTCCGGTGGACCTCCGGTAGGCGTGCCTGCGGAAGATCCACCAAAGCCGCGGGACCAGCGGACCCTCCACAGGCACGCCTGCGGGAGGTCCACCGGAGCCGCCTGACGCCCTCCCGGCTACCGGCAGGGCGCCGCCCGCTGCATGCCGCCATGCTTGGAGCCCTTGGTGCCAACTCTTCATTTATTCTCTCTAATTTAAGGTTTCGCGTGCCAGTAATTCATTTTAACGTTTTTAGAAGGTCTCTTTCTATAAGTCTATAATATATAACTAAACTATTGTTGTATGTTAAGTAAATAAGGTTTTTAAATGTTTAAGAAGCGTCATTTAAAATTAAATTAAAATGCAGAGGCTCTGGACCAGTGGCCAGGAACCGGGAAGTGTGAGTGCCACTGAAATCAGCTCGTGTGCCGCCCTGTGATATAAAGTCAGGTGATAAATTTAAGATAGAAGATAGCATGACACTAATTTCCCTTACCCCCAAAGAATGTGGTTATGGAGACAGAGGTGCAAGCTGAATGTCTTTGTTGGTCCATAAATATGGGGAATTAAGATGTACAAATACTGTTTTTTCCCAACATGTAACCTATTCCTTAAGTATATAGTAAGTGGAAAAAGTAGAGTAATTTGTCAATTTCTTGGTATTTGGATTGTACCGAATTAAGTCTAGTTTGGTATTGATCCTTTCTGTTTGTTGGCTGTTCAATGGCATATTTGGTGATAGCTGATCATCAGTCCAACACCTAAATGTTACCTCTCAAATGAACAGTTGAGGACTGAGTGGGAATGGGAAGGATCTTCTAAACCCGATAGGTGCTCCCTTTGACCAAATATGTTACGTTTAAAAAATGGAGAGCAAGTGTTAAATCTGCTGTCCTTATGACTGAGCTTAAAAGAAAGCACTGGTTAGCATTCCCAATGATTAACAGACTGTACTATAACTATTGCTTAAATTATGAATAAATGTATACATTACAACTCTATACTTGAAAATGTGCCTGAAAATATTTTTCACAACCTTTCCCAGTCTTGAGTTAAAGATTTGTGTTACCTTAACCTGTTCTGGTTTTGGTATGATACAGAGTCTAGAACCCAGGATGGGACAGTGAGAGGAGGATGGATTTTTCAGATATCTGGGCTATTTTTAATAGCACTTTTTTAAAGCCATCATGCTGAGTTTCAAGGTTTAGGGCCAAATTCTGCTCTTTATTATACAACATAGAAGTCAACAGTTACTCCTAACTTCCCTTTCTGCAGGAGGAAGTAGAACATAGCTTATTCTTTTTGTTCTGTTTTCTAAGGTATCTTTGGAGCTCATCATTTAAAGGGACATCAGGAATTTTTAATTTTTTAAAATAGATTAAATATGACTACAAATAAAAAATGATGTGTTTTCCTCATAGGCAATAGCAGTGAAACACCGTTTGGAAAACGACTGCATTGAGCTTAACACAGAAGCTGTGCAGAGCAGAACAGGCTTTACTTGCAAACCAGTCAAAGGAACTGGAATAATTAATAATTTAAACTGGAAATCAGTAAGAACTGGTTCCATTTATGCCTTACTGACTCTCAGGGGAACTCTGCAAGCTCTGTGTTGGAGAATAGTGTATTTTCACCAGAAGTTGTGTTTCGATAATGTCTTATTCTGGCTGTCCTTTTTTGGACCATCTTAAACGACTGTGACAAAGTTCCTCTTCTGCCTTGATGGGTCCTGAACTTATTGGCGGATTTACTCACCTCAGAGATTCATGGCAGCCCTCAGTTTGGCCATTTTTGTGGCTCAAACCTGCCATTCACTCAGCTAACCTCACCACTGAGCAGCATGGGGAAAAGGAAGGAGAACAATCCCCACAGGCTCTCCTGAACTACTTTGTGAGTCACGTGGACAGGCCAGGGACTTTCCCCTCTGGTGGGACCCACAGTCCAAGTCAACTCCTCTTATATCCAGTAAAGGGGAGGGGAATGGGGGGAAACCCAGACCCGCCCTCTACTCTGGATTTCAGTCCAGGGCCCTGTGCATCACAGCTGTCTGCAGTATTACGTGTAACACCTGCGTGACAGCTACAACTCCCTGGGCTACTTCCCCATAGCCTCCTCCCAACATCTTCTTTATCCTCACTACAGGACCTTTCTCCTGATGCCAGCCAGATAGCGTATGTACTTCTCAGTCCTCCAGCCGCAGGCCCTCTCACTCTCAGCGCCTTGCGCACCCTTCACTGACTGAAGTGAGGTCCTTTTTAAACCAGGTGTCCTAATTAGCCTGCCTGCCTTAATTGGTTCCGGCAAGTTCCTGATTTTTCTGGAACTGCCCCTGTTATCTTACCCAGGGAAAAGGGACCTGCTTAATGTGGGGCTAATATATTTGCCTTCTCTCACTCTCCTGTAGCGGGCCCCTGCCCCATGAATCCAACTGGCCTTCCTGCCCCTTCACCATAAGCTGTCCGCATGACTTGAAGCCGGTTCATTTCCAGACCGCGTCAAGGAAACATCTATTCCTCACCTTCGCGTCCCACCCAGACACAAAGTGAAGGGACCTCCTGCCACCTCTAGAGGGTGGGGAGCCCCGGTGGGCCAGCTTATACACCACCCTGCTCCCAAGGCTCACCAGGGATGTCAGTTGGTGGCTCCTTCACGGGGCTGTGAGCACGGGCATGTAATTGGCGCAGTTCACCCCCATCCTGGACACCTGACCTTTCTGCGGCGTGAGGGAGACTCTGGTGCATGTTTACCTGGAGTGCGCCAGGCTGCATCCTCAATTCTGTCTCCTCACAGATAGCCTGTTGCATTTCTGGCTGCACTTTTCCCCTCATTTCCTTATTTATGCACTCCCTATCGGTGAACCCACAAAGTCACGGGACCTCCTGGTCAACCTCCTCCTGGCCATGGCTAAAATGGCCATCTATAAAAGCAGGGACAGGAGGTTGGCCGATGGAGTCTCCTGTAACTGTGGGACCTCTTTCCGGTCCTCCATCCATTCACACATCTGGGCAGAATTCCTCTGGGCGGCGTCCACTGACTCCCTTGGTGCCTTCGAGGAGCTGTGGGCACTGTCCGGGGTTCTCTGCTCGGTGTCCCATCAGGTTCCCTTTGTTTGACCTTTTGACAGCACTTCTGTCCCTGTTATTTCATTAGCTGTCCCCTGAGACAACTTAGTTTCCAGGCCTTGTTGATCCCCCCTTACGACTGGGGGGATCTTTAAGCAGTGGGCTCCCCCACTTCCTGGATCCCAATAGGATCACTCTCCTGTAGCCCGACCCTGTCACAAGACCTATAGCTATGATACAAGATAAGGCCCCGATCTTGCAGTTTTTGCAATTGATTCTATGTGGACTGACCCCAGGCAAAAAATTGGTTGTATGGTCAGGGTTTAAAAAAATGATTTTACATCAGCATACTACAGATAGGGTTACAGTTCATATGGAATTATTTGTCTAATCTAATTCTGTAGTATGGTTCAAGAGACTCTTTCTTTAGTCCTAAAAAATAAAATACATGAAATATCTGTTTGAGTTCATTTGGAACTTCTACAATCATTAGCTGCTTCCTAAGTATAAATGTGTGTTGCCTAGTTCTAAGATTTCATGGAGGAATGGGTACTTTTTTGGTCACACAATCAATTTAAAGCAAGAGAAAATCCCCCAAATGATTTCTACATTTTTACTTTTTCAAGCACTATAGACCAGCATTATCAACAAAATTCTAACTAGGAAGCCAGATCCTGATCTGGCATATATCAGCATAGCTCCATTGAAATCAGTAAAGTTATTCTAATTTACACAAAAAGGATCTGACTGTAACTTTTGATTTTTAGAAAACCTTGATTGTAGATTCAAAGATTTTTCCTTTAATTTGGAGTTAGAAGGAAAATGAAAGGAAAGAGAACTCAGAATAGTCATAGAAGCAACATCAGCGATTGGATTTTTTTAAGTTCTTCAGTTGTGCCAATTGCTGTTGTATCTAAATGCTTTCCAGAGTTAAGAATAATTAAGGTGACTAGCATCTGTTGTTTGAGGTTTCTATTTCTCCCATATCCCCCAGAGCAGTGGTTTTCAACCTGTGGTGACCAGACCTGTGGGAGTTTGCAGACTGTCTAAGGGGTTCTTGAAAGGTTATCGTTCAAAAGGAACAGTGGTTTTCAAGCCCTAGCCTGTGGGGGTCCATAGACTATGTCTAAGATTTCCAAAGAGGTCTGCACCTCCTTTTGAAATTTTCTAGGGTCTGCAAATGGAAAAGAGATTGAAAACCACTGTCCCAGAGGGCAAAGGGAGTGTGTGTGTGTGTGTGGGGGGGTGTAAATATGAAAAAGGTGATGTTAGTTGTCATTCTAAGTTTTTGCAGGAGTGAATTTCATAGTATTGGGCCAGCTCCTGAAAAGGCCCTGTCTCCTGCATCTGCTAGTTTTACATGTGATGTGTAGACAGTTGTTCCTGAGGAACACAGCTACTGAAGTCTGAGAGAGTAAGATGGTATATTGGGCACATTTCCTTTATAGCTTTGAAAATAAAGACTGAGCTTTGATTCAGTGTTCTGTTGAGGAATCAGCGGAGTGAGTGAAACATAGGACTGATGTACTCAAGTGAACCTGTATTACTGAGGAGGTGTGCTGCTGTGTTCTGTAACTCTTGCAGATTTTGCAGGGCAGATGCATTCAAGTCTAAATACGTTGGATTTTGATGATTCAAGCAAGAGTTAATGATGGCCTATGTGATTGAGGCCAAATTGTAATTGCAAATGATGGGATGTAGCCTTACCAGACTAAGGTGGGAGAATGCATTTCTTGTAAACGGTTTTGTGAAAGTCCAGCATCAGAGCATGGGATTTTTTTTGCAGCTATGTTAGGTTGTTGGTTCCAGATTTTTGTTGAATGCTTCTTAATCCGAGCCACTTGTGCTGAGTCACAGCAAAAGGGGTGGGCATTTCAGCCATTTAAACCCTTGAATTTCGTTGGTATTTTGAACACAGGAAGTGAGAATTCATACAGCTTTGAAACATTTGTCATACATCAGCATTGTCTGAAAATTTTGTCTCTTGACACCTGTGATTGATTGATTGATAGCAGAGTAGTCAGGAACTTGCTAGAACCAAGTTCTAAACTAAAGTAGTCAGGAACTTGCTAGAACCAATTAAGGCAGACAGGCTGATTAGAACACCTGCAGCCAATCAAGGCAGGCTAATCAGGGCACCTGGGTTTTTAAAGGAGCTCTCTCCAATCAGATGGGGAGGAGCTAGAGGAGAGGAAGTGCGTGTGAGGAGCTGGGAGTAAAAGACACAAGGAGCTGAGACTGAGAGGCTGTCCTGCTAGAGGACTAAGGAGTACAAGCATTATCAGACACCAGGAGGAAGGTCCTGTGGTGAGGATAAAGAAGGTGTTTGGAGGAGGCCTTGGAGAAGTAGCCCAGGGAGATGTAGCTGTCACACAGCTGATACAAGAAGCACTATAGATGGCTGCAAATCCATAGGGCCCTGGGCTGGAACCCGGAGTAGAGGATGGGCCTGGGTTCCCCCCAAACCCCCCAACTCCTGATCAGACACAGGAGGGGCTGATCCAGACTGTGGGGGAGATCACTGAGGTGAGCAAATCTGCCAATAAGCGCAGGACCCACCAAGATAGAGGAGGAACTTTGTCGCAATGTGTTTGTTTTGATACAGCAGTTGGATATTTTGGACTAGGAGCTTGTGAGACAAAAGGAAAATAACTAGAAGCATCAACGGTTTTAGTTATGTTCTTTGGGTGACTTGTTTAAATAGATGAAAATACAGACCTGCTGTGCTAGCAAGGTTTTAATTTGTTTTCCATCCAGACCCTCCGTTTTCTTGAATTTGGCTTCTGTGCACTGGTGCCCATCTGCTTGTAATAAGTAGATGAATAAATGATGGCTTGCTTCCAATAGAGTCCCACCAGTGCCATGCCATCTGTTACCCAGCAATGCAGGAGTTGGGTGGAAGGAGTTAGTTTCTTAGAAATAACTTTTATTTCAGTTCCCAGGTAGGACATACTTGTATGGGGTATTTTAACTTTTCTTAACTTATTTGGAAAAAAAGATGCTTAGAAAATGTACTATCCCAAACCCCCAGGTATTACTTGACTAATAATATTTTACATCTAATGCTATCTTGCAAACAAGAGCAACTTCATATATTTGACTGATCCACACGGACAGATGGGTAGTCTGAGAACAGGAGCTAGAACTGGAAAGTTCTCCTGTGTTCTGATACTGACTCCCCTCTGTGGCTATGGGCAAGTCACTTAACTTCACTGACTCTCAGTTTTTGTGGGCTGAATTCTATCCTGTGTCAAGATCTGCTAGGGGCAGGCAACAGAGAACTGGTTGCAGCTCCCTGGTTCCATATCCCGAGCCACCTAAGTACTGCTGTGATCTGTGCCAGCTGGGAGACATCCCAAAAGGATTGTCTGCCCTCTGAGGACTGCCAAGAGTGCAATTCGTGTTCCTAACTCATGCATGTATTTAGAAACCAAGGCTCAACTTTCCAGAGTCTTCATGGGACTCAGATGGGTAGTATACCACATCACACTACTCTCAGTTTATTGACTTAATCAACTGTTTTGTAACTAATGTTTTGTTGTAGGAAACGAAGGGAAAAACCCTCCTTTGCTTCCAGTCTGCTCAAAAATCAGAAAAAATCCATCTTCTGGAAGAAGAACTGAAAACAGTCAGACACTTTCGGAAGGAGGCGCAGAATTATGCGGAAAAGATGAAAAGTGAGTTACACATTTCTGCCTATTTAAATCCTGTTACTAACTATTACTTCAGTGTGGAGGATCTCTAAGCTTCATTATCAATGGTGATTTGAAAAATATCCAAGAAAAAAAAGTTCTCATTGTGTGAATAGTTAAATTAACTTTCAGCTAATACACACAATTCTCTTTCCAAACTGAGATGGAACTTCTTCATACAAATATATAGTACTAACTCATAAAATTATATGGTTTTAAAGCAATTTAAAATGAGGAATAAATATGTCCCAAACAGAACTATGTGGTCAGCAAATTAAATACTACAATGTGCTCCTGTGTTTTAAAATCCCAAGCAAACAAATATACCTCAAACTATTATCCTTTAGCTTGTGTGTGGACTCCATCAAGCTTAAACGTGATGAAGTGTTACCTGCCGAGCTCTAATTTGACTTTTCCCTTGAGAAAATGCATTTTGCAGACTGAGGTTTAGGAGAACAGGTAATACTGCTAAATAGCCATTGTAAAGAAGGAGACTGCTCCCTCTTATCCCTGTAGAAGTCTAACCTTACTTAATGAGATTTCAAAATTAAATGTATGGACCCAGTCCTGCTCCCATCTTAATCAGTAGTTTGCACTTTTCAATCCATGAGGCCATCCAAATAAGTGCTTTGTGTTTTGATCTTATTCTTGGCAAGTGGCAGCACTTTCGGCTAGCTAATAAAATGTAATGCTTTCTAAGTCCATTTTCTTGCTTTCGCTATCTTCTATCTGTGGTTCTTAAGGTGTCAAATGGTAGCATTATCTCCATTTTCTGGAGGGAATAATTATGAACAAAAAGTAAGTCAGAAGATGCTTGTGCTGTAGCTCTGCACTGCAACCGACAATAACTTTTCCTAATTGAAACATAACTGAATGTGGGTGCTCAGAGTCCTAGACTGTCACCCTTAACCCCTGGACAGTTCTTCCTCTCTAACAAGTCTCTGATTATCCTCTCACCCCTGCGGCGCCTTCTTCTGGTTATCCAGGGACTGAGCTCATTTCTAGCCGGAGCGTTCTCTCCTGGTCACTATCCCTCTCCTCACTGGCCCCCATGTCCCTCCCAGACCCCGGTGCCCTCCCCCGTCAGGGTCTTGCCCCCAGCAATAGCCCACTCTCTGGGTCTCCCAACCCCGGGGAATCCCCACCCCTATTCTCCACCTTCCCTCAGTGGCTACCTCCAGTCACCATCTAGCCCCCTTTCACTGGGGCTGACTGCAGTCCGTAATGGCCACTCATCACTGGCCAGGGGATTTGGACCTGCTGCCTTTCCCTGCAACTCAGTACCTCTGTGGGCCTTGGACAAGGCCCTGCAGCCTGGGGAGTTGCCAGTCTGGAGCTCCTCAGCTCCTCTGGCCTTTCCCTAGCCCTGCTTCACTCTAGTGCCCTTAGCTTCCCCAGCAGCTAAGTACCTCTCCCTTCAGAGCTAGAGGGAGACTGACTGAGTGCCTACCAGCTGTGGCCTGATTGGGGCATGGCCCAGCAGTAGCTGCCTCCCCAATCAGCCCAGGCTTGCTGCTTTCCCCAGCCACAGCCCTCTGCAGGGCTGTTCCAACTCTTTCAGGGGTAGAGCGGCCAACCGGCCCGCTACACCCCCCTTTGAATCACCACCCTAAATAATCCTTCTCCATCCTAGGTGTTGAGATATTTCAAATAACTGTTGATTGCTATCATTTCCCTTCCCCTCTCTCTACTCCTGTTTCTCGCCAAGTTCTGGGTCTTGGAGACACTGAATTTTCCTAGTCCTGTAGGAAGGGAATGTGTAGTCTTGTTTTATATGGTAAGTTGGTGTTATTCAATAGAATTCTCTTTGCAATACAGGAAATCTCTTGTATGGTCCGTGTCTCTTAATTTTACTCCATACATCAGTTCATCAGACACCTTGATCATTTTTATATATTCTGGATTTTGAAGAGAGGAAAACGGACAAATAGGGCACCAAAATTCTTGATCTAGCCATTGGTACTGTTACCTGTCAACCATGAGTTTCAGAGTACAAGCCGTCAGACCTCAGTGAAGATGGGCTGTAGAAACCGTTACAATTGTGAAGCACGGAGCGATTTGACTAGCAGTATGTTCTTTCTGCAAAACTGAATTCTGGCAATGCTCAAATTGTCTCAGCTATACAATGTCATGGTTTGGGAATAAAGGCAGTTTTAGAACACATAAGTAAGTATATTCTGAAATACTAAGAAAATGTATTGGTAGGTGAAAAATTGAAAATTGTCAATATTGCCATTTTATAGTGTTACCCATAAAAGCTAATATTGCATATTTGACGTAGTTTGCTTTCACAAATTAAGTACTTAATTGTTTTTATTACTATAGATAAGTGTTTGTCTCAGGAAATACAATTAGAAAAGAAACAAGCAGAGATTCGAGATTTAGAGGGGAAAAATCAAGATTTGATCCAGCAACTTGAGAAAGTGCAGTCAGACTTGCAATTTAAACAAGCTGAGATTGCCCATCTACAAAATCTATCTTCAGCTGAGTTGCCTTGTTTAAAACAGGAAATGTTAAACATCAAGGCAGAGCTAAAGAAACTGCAAGAACAACATAACATCTTGCTTCAAGAAAATGAGCAACTGAGGAAGGTAATAAAAAGAGAGAATGAATCAGTAGCACGTTACTTAGTTTCCATTTTACCTGTCATGAACTATTTAAAATGATTTGTCCTATATCTTAGTTGAAATGGTACAATACAGAAGCCAACAAAGCCATGTTATTTTCAGTCTCTGTTATCAATGGCGGATAAGAGCAATATCAATATCCTTTGCTGACAGTTAATAAGGCATTTTCTATTTAAACTTTTAGGAGCCAAAATATTAAATTGTGTCCTTTTTAATATCTATTCTCTATTCTAATATAACATTTGCTATAACTTCTCCATTAGTAGCATGGAAATGTGATTAAATCTGTTATCTTATAAACTTCTGGCTATCAAAGATACAGGAGGTCTTTAGCGGGACACCTGAAAACGTGATAAAAAGTGCATGTTTTGTCTATTCTGTGGCCCAGGTTTTCTTCTCATTCGTAACAAAGAGGTGATTCCTCTCACCTGTAGAACTGGCCATAACAGAATTTATGCTTTACTTAAAAATGGTTTTTAAACTCTTTTTGCTTCTGTCAGAGAGCACTTTAGTGTAATTAGTAACTATTTACAGAGGTGATTTACAGTCCCTCTCCAGCGTTTTCCAGTTTTAATAGTTATAGTAACTTTGACTAGAAACATGTAACAGGAGTGTGTTTCTCTCCCCTACCTGCTCTTCCCCCCAAATCTTCTACATTTCTAGGAAGTGTTTCGTCAGCTGCATGACTTACTGACAGAGGATCTGCAGTGCGAACAGATAAACCAGGACTTGCAGCAAGCCAATAATGCTCTACAGGCAGAACTCCACAAAGTAATATTGTCGAGTTCTGCCTGTAGAGCAAGATTTTTAATATCTGAACTATTCAAATGGAAGTGGTGATGCTGAGTTTTTATTTAATGTAAAATTTAACTGTCCTCTTTATTGTGTTTCACTATCTATATATGACAAATATTTAAGTGCAACTAAATATATCACAGGTCAGAGCAAGCTGCGGTATGTTCCTGTCACAGGGTGAGCTGGTCCATTAAAAGATTGGGGCACAGCTGCACCTTTTGTCAGGTTTAGCCCATCTCCCTGTATGATGGAAATAAATACAAGGGTTATGTGACAGAAGTATGCATCTAAGCCAGGCCTGCTGGCAGGTAAAAGGGCAGCCTGTGGTCATTCAAGAGAGAGACACCCCCCCCATCCACCCCAAAAGTTCAGAGACAGACTCTGTCTCATTAGCGCCCAGGCAGAGAGTCTGTGAAGAGGACAGGTGACAATTTTCCAGAACTCCAAGACAGAAGCCTTTTGGGGGAAGAGATTTACAAGGAACTGGAAACTGTGCAGGGATAAGCCTCCATTGATGGACCTGCAGGATGCAGAAGTCTCAGTTAGGAGATGGGTTGGAATACAAGGATGTGCATGCTCTGGTCAAGACCTGGAAAAACTTGAGGCATTATAAGCAGAAAGGAATAATTGAGGCTAGTAAGGATATGTTTGAGTGTTGTGTTATGCTAATAAACAAACCTGGAAGAGAACACTACTGTAAAATCACCACATGTGACTGAAGGTAAACTGAGGTAGCAGATGGGCCCAAAGGCAATCTGGGGTTAATGCCCTACAACCGTTCCCTTTAGCATCGTTCTGATATGAGCACTGCTTCTTTTCTACCCATACTCTCTAATAGAAAACTGCTTTTTTATTTACGATACACATGGTCTACACTAATTGTCCACGATAGCTGTCTGCCATAGCGATGTGTCATCCTAGCTGTGTGAGCACATTAATCAATCATTTTCTACAGAGGTGGTTAGTATTTTCTCTACACATACTCTTCTTTCCAGGTTTACTCTTGAAACGCTCGATTCATACTGAAACTTGGATGTCTATAGGTTTTTATTGAGAAAAGCCTACTCCTTTCTAGAATGGAACTAGGTTATTTCATTCTCATTTTTTTCTCTCTTGATGTTGGTAATAAATTTACTTCCTTTTTAATTTGGAGTACTATAGAGCTATTATGACCAATATAAAACAGATTAAAAAGGTTGAAAACCAGTTAGAATTTGGTGGTGTTACAGTTATGATCTTGTTAACTTCCTGCTTTAGCTAGCGATATAACAGGGGTGGGCAACCTTTCAGAAGTGGTGTGCCAAGCAGGGGTGGCTCCAGGCCCCAGCATGCCAAGCGCGTGCTTGGGGTGGCATGCCACGGGGGGTCGCTCTGCCGGTCGCCGGGAGGGCGTCAGGTGGCTCCGGTGGACCTCCGGTAGGCGTGCCTGCGGAAGATCCACCAAAGCCGCGGGACCAGCGGACCCTCCACAGGCACGCCTGCGGGAGGTCCACCGGAGCCGCCTGACGCCCTCCCGGCGACCGGCAGGGCGCCCCCCGCTGCATGCCGCCCTGCTTGGAGCCCTTGGTGCCAACTCTTCATTTATTCTCTCTAATTTAAGGTTTCGCGTGCCAGTAATTCATTTTAACGTTTTTAGAAGGTCTCTTTCTATAAGTCTATAATATATAACTAAACTATTGTTGTATGTTAAGTAAATAAGGTTTTTAAAATGTTTAAGAAGCGTCATTTAAAATTAAATTAAAATGCAGAGGCTCTGGACCAGTGGCCAGGAACCGGGAAGTGTGAGTGCCACTGAAATCAGCTCGTGTGCCGCCCTGTGATATAAAGTCAGGTGATAAATTTAAGATAGAAGATAGCATGACACTAATTTCCCTTACCCCCAAAGAATGTGGTTATGGAGACAGAGGTGCAAGCTGAATGTCTTTGTTGGTCCATAAATATGGGGAATTAAGATGTACAAATACTGTTTTTTCCCAACATGTAACCTATTCCTTAAGTATATAGTAAGTGGAAAAAGTAGAGTAATTTGTCAATTTCTTGGTATTTGGATTGTACCGAATTAAGTCTAGTTTGGTATTGATCCTTTCTGTTTGTTGGCTGTTCAATGGCATATTTGGTGATAGCTGATCATCAGTCCAACACCTAAATGTTACCTCTCAAATGAACAGTTGAGGACTGAGTGGGAATGGGAAGGATCTTCTAAACCAGATAGGTGCTCCCTTTGACCAAATATGTTACGTTTAAAAAATGGAGAGCAAGTGTTAAATCTGCTGTCCTTATGACTGAGCTTAAAAGAAAGCACTGGTTAGCATTCCCAATGATTAACAGACTGTACTATAACTATTGCTTAAATTATGAATAAATGTATACATTACAACTCTATACTTGAAAACGTGCCTGAAAATATTTTTCACAACCTTTCCCAGTCTTGAGTTAAAGATTTGTGTTACCTTAACCTGTTCTGGTTTTGGTATGATACAGAGTCTAGAACCCAGGATGGGACAGTGAGAGGAGGATGGATTTTTCAGATATCTGGGCTATTTTTAATAGCACTTTTTTAAAGCCATCATGCTGAGTTTCAAGGTTTAGGGCCAAATTCTGCTCTTTATTATACAACATAGAAGTCAACAGTTACTCCTAACTTCCCTTTCTGCAGGAGGAAGTAGAACATAGCTTGTTCTTTTTGTTCTGTTTTCTAAGGTATCTTTGGAGCTCATCATTTAAAGGGACATCAGGAATTTTTAATTTTTTAAAATAGATTAAATATGACTACAAATAAAATGTGATGTGTTTTCCTCATAGGCAATAGCAGTGAAACACCGTTTGGAAAACGACTGCATTGAGCTTAACACAGAAGCTGTGCAGAGCAGAACAGGCTTTACTTGCAAACCAGTCAAAGGAACTGGAATAATTAATAATTTAAACTGGAAATCAGTAAGAACTGGTTCCATTTATGCCTTACTGACTCACAGGGGAACTCTGCAAGCTCTGTGTTGGAGAATAGTGTATTTTCACCAGAAGTTGTGTTTCGATAATGTCTTATTCTGGCTGTCCTTTTTTGGACCATCTTAAACGACTGTGACAAAGTTCCTCTTCTGCCTTGATGGGTCCTGAACTTATTGGCGGATTTACTCACCTCAGAGATTCATGGCAGCCCTCAGTTTGGCCATTTTTGTGGCTCAAACCTGCCATTCACTCAGCTAACCTCACCACTGAGCAGCATGGGGAAAAGGAAGGAGAACAATCCCCACAGGCTCTCCTGACCTACTTTGTGAGTCACGTGGACAGGCCAGGGACTTTCCCCTCTGGTGGGACCCACAGTCCAAGTCAACTCCTCTTATATCCAGTAAAGGGGAGGGGAATGGGGGGAAACCCAGACCCGCCCTCTACTCTGGATTTCAGTCCAGGGCCCTGTGCATCACAGCTGTCTGCAGTATTACGTGTAACACCTGCGTGACAGCTACAACTCCCTGGGCTACTTCCCCATAGCCTCCTCCCAACATCTTCTTTATCCTCACTACAGGACCTTTCTCCTGATGCCAGCCAGATAGCGTATGTACTTCTCAGTCCTCCAGCCGCAGGCCCTCTCACTCTCAGCGCCTTGCGCACCCTTCACTGACTGAAGTGAGGTCCTTTTTAAACCAGGTGTCCTAATTAGCCTGCCTGCCTTAATTGGTTCCGGCAAGTTCCTGATTTTTCTGGAACTGCCCCTGTTATCTTACCCAGGGAAAAGGGACCTGCTTAATGTGGGGCTAATATATTTGCCTTCTCTCACTCTCCTGTAGCAGGCCCCTGCCCCATGAATCCAACTGGCCTTCCTGCCCCTTCACCATAAGCTGTCCGCATGACTTGAAGCCGATGGAGTCTCCTGTAACTGTGGGACCTCTTTCCGGTCCTCCATCCATTCACACATCTGGGCAGAATTCCTCTGGGCGGCGTCCACTGACTCCCTTGGTGCCTTCGAGGAGCTGTGGGCACTGTCCGGGGTTCTCTGCTCGGTGTCCCATCAGGTTCCCTTTGTTTGACCTTTTGACAGCACTTCTGTCCCTGTTATTTCATTAGCTGTCCCCTGAAACAACTTAGTTTCCAGGCCTTGTTGATCCCCCCTTACAACTGGGGGGATCTTTAAGCAGTGGGCTCCCCCACTTCCTGGATCCCAATAGGATCACTCTCCTGTAGCCCGACCCTGTCACAAGACCTATAGCTATGATACAAGATAAGGCCCCGATCTTGCAGTTTTTGCAATTGATTCTATGTGGACTGACCCCAGGCAAAAAATTGGTTGTATGGTCAGGGTTTAAAAAAATGATTTTACATCAGCATACTACAGATAGGGTTACAGTTCATATGGAATTATTTGTCTAATCTAATTCTGTAGTATGGTTCAAGAGACTCTTTCTTTAGTCCTAAAAAATAAAATACATGAAATATCTGTTTGAGTTCATTTGGAACTTCTACAATCATTAGCTGCTTCCTAAGTATAAATGTGTGTTGCCTAGTTCTAAGATTTCATGGAGGAATGGGTACTTTTTTGGTCACACAATCAATTTAAAGCAAGAGAAAATCCCCCAAATGATTTCTACATTTTTACTTTTTCAAGCACTATAGACCAGCATTATCAACAAAATTCTAACTAGGAAGCCAGATCCTGATCTGGCATATATCAGCATAGCTCCATTGAAATCAGTAAAGTTATTCTAATTTACACAAAAAGGATCTGACTGTAACTTTTGATTTTTAGAAAACCTTGATTGTAGATTCAAAGATTTTTCCTTTAATTTGGAGTTAGAAGGAAAATGAAAGGAAAGAGAACTCAGAATAGTCATAGAAGCAACATCAGCGATTGGATTTTTTTAAGTTCTTCAGTTGTGCCAATTGCTGTTGTATCTAAATGCTTTCCAGAGTTAAGAATAATTAAGGTGACTAGCATCTGTTGTTTGAGGTTTCTATTTCTCCCATATCCCCCAGAGCAGTGGTTTTCAACCTGTGGTGCACAGACCTGTGGGAGTTTGCAGACTGTCTAAGGGGTTCTTGAAAGGTTATCGTTAAAAAGGAACAGTGGTTTTCAAGCCGTAGCCTGTGGGGGTCCATAGACTATGTCTAAGCTTTCCAAAGAGGTCTGCACCTCCTTTTGAAATTTTCTAGGGTCTGCAAATGGAAAAGAGATTGAAAACCACTGTCCCAGAGGGCAAAGGGAGTGTGTGTGTGTGTGGGGGGGGTGTAAATATGAAAAATGGTGATGTTAGTTGTCATTCTAAGTTTTTGCAGGAGTGAATTTCATAGTATTGGGCCAGCTCCTGAAAAGGCCCTGTCTCCTGCATCTGCTAGTTTTACATGTGATGTGTAGACAGTTGTTCCTGAGGAACACAGCTACTGAAGTCTGAGAGAGTAAGATGGTATATTGGGCACATTTCCTTTATAGCTTTGAAAATAAAGACTGAGATTTGATTCAGTGTTCTGTTGAGGAATCAGCGGAGTGAGTGAAACATAGGACTGATGTACTCAAGTGAACCTGTATTACTGAGGAGGTGTGCTGCTGTGTTCTGTAACTCTTGCAGATTTTGCAGGGCAGATGCATTCAAGTCTAAATACATTGGATTTTGATGATTCAAGCAAGAGTTAATGATGGCCTATGTGATTGAGGCCAAATTGTAATTGCAAATGATGGGATGTAGCCTTACCAGACTAAGGTGGGAGAATGCATTTCTTGTAAACGGTTTTGTGAAAGTCCAGCATCAGAGCATGGGATTTTTTTTGCAGCTATGTTAGGTTGTTGGTTCCAGATTTTTGTTGAATGCTTCTTAATCCGAGCCACTTGTGCTGAGTCACAGCAAGAGGGGTGGGCATTTCAGCCATTTAAACCCTTGAATTTCGTTGGTATTTTGAACACAGGAAGTGAGAATTCATACAGCTTTGAAACATTTGTCATACATCAGCATTGTCTGAAAATTTTGTCTCTTGACACCTGTGATTGATTGATTGATTGATTGATAGCAGAGTGTGTGTGTGTGTGTGTGTGTGTGTGTGTGTTGTGACAGACCCAGGCCAGTGGGGTGCAGGAGTCTGGTAGAGGGCAAATATACTGGTCACTGGGTGAGTAGTTTTCTGTTCCCTGAGTGACCAGAGCAGGATCTGCACTAAAGTAGTCAGGAACTTGCTAGAACCAATTAAGGCAGACAGGCTGATTAGAACACCTGCAGCCAATCAAGGCAGGCTAATCAGGGCACCTGGGTTTTTAAAGGAGCTCTCTCCAATCAGATGGGGAGGAGCTAGAGGAGAGGAAGTGCATGTGGGGAGCTGGGAGTAAAAGACACAAGGAGCTGAGACTGAGAGGCAGTCCTGCTAGAGGACTAAGGAGTACAAGCATTATCAGACACCAGGAGGAAGGTCCTGTGGTGAAGATAAAGAAGGTGTTTGGAGGAGGCCTTGGAGAAGTAGCCCAGGGAGATGTAGCTGTCTCACAGCTGATACAAGAAGCACTATAGATGGCTGCAAATCCATAGGGCCCTGGGCTGGAACCCGGAGTAGAGGATGGGCCCGGGTTCCCCCCAAACCCCCCAACTCCTGATCAGACACAGGAGGGGCTGATCCAGACTATGGGGGAGATCACTGAGGTGAGCAAATCTGCCAAGAAGCGCAGGACCCACCAAGGTAGAGGAGGAGCTTTGTCGCAATGTGTTTGTTTTGACACAGCAGTTGGATATTTTGGACTAGGAGATTGTGAGACAAAAGGAAAATAACTAGAAGCATCAACGGTTTTAGTTATGTTCTTTGGGTGACTTGTTTAAATAGATGAAAATACAGACCTGCTGTGCTAGCAAGGTTTTAATTTGTTTTCCATCCAGACCCTCCGTTTTCTTGAATTTGGCTTCTGTGCACTGAAGACAGTCAGACACTTTCTGAAGGAGATGCAGAATTATGCGGAAGAGATGAAAAGTGAGTTACACATTTCTGCCTATTTAAATCCTGTTACTAACTATTACTTCAGTGTGGAGGATCTCTAAGCTTCATTATCAATGGTGATTTGAAAAATATCCAAGAAAAAAAAGTTCTCACTGTGTGAATAGTTAAATTAACTTTCAGCTAATACACACAATTCTCTTTCCAAACTGAGATGGAACTTCTTCATACAAATATATAGTACTAACTCATAAAATTATATGGTTTTAAAGCAATTTAAAATGAGGAATAAATATGTCCCAAACAGAACTATGTGGTCAGCAAATTAAATACTACAATGTGCTCCTGTGTTTTAAAATCCCAAGCAAACAAATATACCTCAAACTATTATCCTTTAGCTTGTGTGTGGACTCCATCAAGCTTAAACGTGATGAAGTGTTACCTGCCGAGCTCTAATTTGACTTTTCCCTTGAGAAAATGCATTTTGCAGACTGAGGTTTAGGAGAACAGGTAATACTGCTAAATAGCCATTGTAAAGAAGGAGACTGCTCCCTCTTATCCCTGTAGAAGTCTAATCTTACTTAATGAGATTTCAAAATTAAATGTATGGACCCAGTCCTGCTCCCATCTTAATCAGTAGTTTGCACTTTTCAATCCATGAGGCCATCCAAATAAGTGCTTTGTGTTTTGATCTTATTCTTGGCAAGTGGCAGCACTTTCGGCTAGCTAATAAAATGTAATGCTTTCTAAGTCCATTTTCTTGCTTTCGCTATCTTCTATCTGTGGTTCTTAAGGTGTCAAATGGTAGCATTATCTCCATTTTCTGGAGGGAATAATTATGAACAAAAAGTAAGTCAGAAGATGCTTGTGCTGTAGCTCTGCACTGCAACCGACAATAACTTTTCCTAATTGAAACATAACTGAATGTGGGTGCCCAGAGTCCTAGACTGTCACCCTTAACCCCTGGACAGTTCTTCCTCTCTAACAAGTCTCTGATTATCCTCTCACCCCTGCGGCGCCTTCTTCTGGTTATCCAGGGACTGAGCTCATTTCTAGCCGGAGCGTTCTCTCCTGGTCACTATCCCTCTCCTCACTGGCCCCCATGTCCCTCCCAGACCCCGGTGCCCTCCCCCGTCAGGGTCTTGCCCCCAGCGGTAGCCCACTCTCTGGGTCTCCCAACCCCGGGGAATCCCCACCCCTATTCTCCACCTTCCCTCAGTGGCTACCTCCAGTCACCATCTAGCCCCCTTTCACTGGGGCTGACTGCAGTCCGTAATGGCCACTCATCACTGGCCAGGGGATTTGGACCTGCTGCCTTTCCCTGCAACTCAGTACCTCTGTGGGCCTTGGACAAGGCCCTGCAGCCTGGGGAGTTGCCAGTCTGGAGCTCCTCAGCTCCTCTGGCCTTTCCCTAGCCCTGCTTCACTCTAGTGCCCTTAGCTTCCCCAGCAGCTAAGTACCTCTCCCTTCAGAGCTAGAGGGAGACTGACTGAGTGCCTACCAGCTGTGGCCTGATTGGGGCATGGCCCAGCAGTAGCTGCCTCCCCAATCAGCCCAGGCTTGCTGCTTTCCCCAGCCACAGCCCTCTGCAGGGCTGTTCCAACTCTTTCAGGGGTAGAGCGGCCAACCGGCCCGCTACACCCCCCTTTGAATCACCACCCTAAATAATCCTTCTCCATCCTAGGTGTTGACATATTTCAAATAACTGTTGATTGCTATCATTTCCCTTCCCCTCTCTCTGCTCCTGTTTCTCGCCAAGTTCTGGGTCTTGGAGACACTGAATTTTCCTAGTCCTGTAGGAAGGGAATGTGTAGTCTTGTTTTATATGGTAAGTTGGTGTTATTCAATAGAATTCTCTTTGCAATACAGGAAATCTCTTGTATGGTCCGTGTCTCTTAATTTTACTCCATACATCAGTTCATCAAACACCTTGATCATTTTTTTTTATTCTGGATTTTGAAGAGAGGAAAACGGACAAATAGGGCACCAAAATTCTTGATCTAGCCATTGGTACTGTTACCTGTCAACCATGAGTTTCAGAGTACAAGCCGTCAGACCTCAATGAAGATGGGCTGTAGAAACCGTTACAATTGTGAAGCACGGAGCGATTTGACTAGCAGTATGTTCTTTCTGCAAAACTGAATTCTGGCAATGCTCAAATTGTCTCAGCTATACAATGTCATGGTTTGGGAATAAAGGCAGTTTTAGAACACATAAGTAAGTATATTCTGAAATACTAAGAAAATGTATTGGTAGGTGAAAAATTGAAAATTGTCAATATTGCCATTTTATAGTGTTACCCATAAAAGCTAATATTGCATATTTGACGTAGTTTGCTTTCACAAATTAAGTACTTAATTGTTTTTATTACTATAGATAAGAGTTTGTCTCAGGAAATACAATTAGAAAAGAAACAAGCAGAGATTCGAGATTTAGAGGGGAAAAATCAAGATTTGATCCAGCAACTTGAGAAAATGCAGTCAGACTTGCAATTTAAACAAGCTGAGATTGCCCATCTACAAAATCTATCTTCAGCTGAGTTGCCTTGTTTAAAACAGGAAATGTTAAACATCAAGGCAGAGCAAAAGAAACTGCAAGAACAACATAACATCTTGCTTCAAGAAAATGAGCAACTGAGGAAGGTAATAAAAAGAGAGAATGAATCAGTAGCACGTTACTTAGTTTCCATTTTACCTGTCATGAACTATTTAAAATGATTTGTCCTATATCTTAGTTGAAATGGTACAATACAGAAGCCAACAAAGCCATATTATTTTCAGTCTCTGTTATCAATGGCGGATAAGAGCAATATCAATATCCTTTGCTGACAGTTAATAAGGCATTTTCTATTTAAACTTTTAGGAGCCAAAATATTAAATTGTGTCCTTTTTAATATCTATTCTCTATTCTAATATAACATTTGCTATAACTTCTCCATTAGTAGCATGGAAATGTGATTAAATCTGTTATCTTATAAACTTCT
This sequence comes from Gopherus evgoodei, assembly GCF_007399415.2. NCBI lineage: Eukaryota > Metazoa > Chordata > Testudines > Testudinidae > Gopherus > Gopherus evgoodei. Next base: position 2,472 of record NW_022059969.1, on the reverse strand, counting down.
GGCTATCAAAGATACAGGAGGTCTTTAGCGGGACACCTGAAAACGTGATAAAATGTGCATGTTTTGTCTATTCTGTGGCCCAGGTTTTCTTCTCATTCGTAACAAAGAGGTGATTCCTCTCACCTGTAGAACTGGGAGGTGGGCCAGTGTTGTTGCTAAAGGCCCCAAGAGTAAGCTCCATCCTTCACTTCAGGCCACCAGAAAGTGTGTCCACCAGCAGAACAAGTTGGTGGTTCAGTTTCTCCCAACAACTTTGTTTTCTAATTAATTATTGTTCATTTTTCTGCAATACTGATTTCATTTCAACTTCTTACTCCTCTTTCCCTTTCCTCAAGTAAGTTCTCTGGATCCGCAAACACAGCACCTCTCAGTAACTCCCTTTGACTGCTAGAAAAGCCCTGCAAGATCAAGCTAAGTCCAAGTAGTTCAGCAGGCAGCTTTTTAGGGGTCTTAGAGGGTAACCTATGTCTTGCTGCTACAAGCCACTAACCCTTGCTCTGTGAGGGGACGGGCTTTGTTGGACCAGCGCACTAGTGCCATGCATGTGCACATAAACACACCCATTTGAAGCCCTGACTGCATTGTGAGAAGGCTTGATCAGGAGCATGAGGATTCTCCAAGGGTTGAGAACCCGACATAGTCTGCTCAGGAATGATACTTGGAAACTCCATATGCTCTGGGTCCCAAAAAGACAAAAGGAATTGTCCCCTTTGTAAGGAAGTAATACGTACAATTAATGAGCTGGTTGTATAAACATCAGGCTTTAAATCTTTTCTCTTGCCTTCCCACTCTTAGGGCTGATGAATAGCATAGCTGAAGTCGAAGTATCTTAGATCGATTTACCTCGGGTCCTCACGGCGCGGGATTGATGTCCACGGCTCCCCCATGGAGTCCGCTACCGCTGCTAGCTCCGATGGAGTTCCGGAGTCGATGGGGAGCGCATTCAGGGATCGATATATCGCATCTAGATGAGACACGATATATCAATCCCCGATAAATCAATCGCTACCCGCCGATAGGGGGAGTAGTCTGGACATACTCTTAGGATGTGTTTGCTGTGATTTTCTCCTATATACGGGTCTCCTGGAGTGCTCTGTATCAGACTCACTGCCTCCCCTCTGCCCGTCCTCCCCCCCCCCGAATATATCTGGGTGTGCAGAGACACGTATTACTTCTGTGAAGCCCTGTCTCAGGTGGCAGGATAATGTAAATTGTTCATCTCTGCTTTTCAGCCAGGGACCCTCTTTCAAGTAGGGAAGAGGACCTAAATTTTAGGCACAATGGAGTGAGAATTCTCCCTGTCCATTTATCAGGTCAAGGAACCAAGCTTTACCAGGGAAAGGAGTTTGGAGTCTCCTCCCCTTCTCCATAGGCTTGCTCAGCATTGAAGGATTAAAGAGCACTTTAGACAGTGTGTGCCCAGAACAGAGGCACATGAGAATTCCATTCATTTCCGATTAAATCTAGATATTAAACTAAAATGTTTTGTAAAAATATAAGGAAAACTTGTAAGTTTGGGGAACCTAAGTGCAGCAGTAGTCCTACCAGAGAAAGACATGGCCAGGCCTCTGGAAGGGGGTTCCTTCCAAAAGATTCCATTGACCAAAAGAGTGAGGATACTACAGCAAATTTGAAAACTCCAACTGTGACCATTTCTTATACTTAGTAAGGAAAATCTAGTTGGTGGCAGGCAAGTAGGCCATAGTCTCTAGGGTATGATCCTCAGTTTGAGTGTGAGAGTTCTCTGGATGACATTCTTGTCAAATCCTAGAAGTGTTGTGTAAGATACTCTTTCATGGCAACTTTTTCTCTTTCTTGATGTGATTGGTGGCAAAGCGTTCTTACTCTCTGGCTATAAGGAAACTGTTTACACTCATGAATGTGAAAAAAAAACACCCATCCTGTGCATCCACTTTCACAAGCGCAAGGCTGTTTGGGGAACCAGTGAAATTAGTAGCTGAGACAACAAAAGCCTGATCCCTCCTTGTCAAAGCCGGCATAGTAATCCATTGGTCACTGCCAACACCAAAGGTATTCATGAAGGGAATGTTTGCCTAGCAGAGGGGAAAGTATGAAGCAGAAGCTCACATGGAAGACCTAAATATTTTTCTTCTCAAACAATTAAATCTTCAGCATCACAAAGACAAAATGAACATTTGTGTGTGAAGAGTTTACAATTCCTATACAAGACTCTTTGTTTTGACCTACCTTCTGTGTCGAGAAGTTTAAATGGCTGGTAGTATCACAGCAAGGCTGAGATCTCAAGTTACACAACCCTGTCCATTTACAGACAACATGACTATTTGTGCCCTGTCCAGAGAAACAGATCCATTCACAATTTGCCAGCTGCTAGAAAGGATTCCAACCCCCCTAGAGTTCAAAATCAGAATATTCTGAATCCAGTGCAGGACATTGTTTAACCAGGCTAAAATAGGCATGGCTTTGACTCTAAATTTACCACTACGGTAAAGA
>NW_022059968.1:0-30166 GCF_007399415.2 Gopherus evgoodei | reverse complement strand
AATACAGTGCAACTAGGATGTGGGTAGGTATTGATTAACTTGTTGCTCTCTATGTTCTTGCTTCTACTAACACATATGTCTAGACCTGCAGGACTCCTGCTATTTAACCTGTCAGCCATCATAATGCTTTAGTCCAGTGTCTGTCTTGCACAGAAATTGCCACTGGTAGTAAAATCCCTGGCATGAACAGTGGGGATTAAAGAAAGAGTCACTTCTGAGCCAAATATCAGTTTGAACTCCTCCCGCAGGAGTCGCAAGGTTACTTATCGTTCCACAGGATTGAATGCCCGAAAAAATCACGAATCCCACATGGGAATTATCCTTTATCATATTCAGCTACCCTTTCATTTTATTGCTGTATTTTATTTTATTTATTTATATATATTTATAATATAATGTATATGTTTTAATTTGAGGTTATGCTTTATATGTTATTTATTTAAATAAAATTCTGTAAGTTAAATTCACCTCTATCAATACTCTGTTGTTTGGGTTAAAATAGAGCCCTTGCACAACCTACCTGAGCAGATAACTCCTGCATCGTTGGAGTGTGCACAATTATGCTGGCCCCATCCTCTGGAAGGACAGGTCCACAAACTGGATTCAGTTCCAGAGCAGTTCATATTGGCCAGCCAGATCTGCCCAGCTCCTTCCCCATAATGAGCAGAGACAGTTGCACTGATGGCGTGTCCACATCTGAGTTGTTTGCAAATGACATTGGAGTCCAACAGATCCCAGGAATCATCACAGACTGTTCCCCAGATGTCACTGTAATAAATTTCCACTCTCCCAGAGCAATGATCTGCACCATTTACCAGTCTGATCTGTTTGTGTTCTGTAAAGATAAATGCCAGCTATTAATGTGTCATTGTTAGAGAACTGGAGGATGTCTGAAAAATTTCAAAAATAAAATGCCAGAGTAAGAGACACTGACATTGTCAGCAATTCCTTACTGTGCTGTCTCAGATGTGGAGCTTGTTATTCAGGGACTCATCTCCATCAGAAGTCGCATTTCTTTACCCTTTTCAGGCCTGTTCATCTTTCAGACTTCGACCGAGGTTAAAAGTGACGCTATGTGTTTGTTGTGGCCATGACTTCTGGGACCAAATCCATGATATTTTTCCCCATAAATAATGCTCTGTCATTCTGGGCATCCTGATACTGAGCAAGACTTAGGCATGAATTTTGGCTCTCTACCTGTTCAGTGCAGTGTGGTAAGTGATTTTTAAAACTTTTAAACCATTTTTCCTTTCAAATAAAAAAGTTACTGTCTCATAATTTACCAAAACAATTTGATACAATATTATGTGCCATGACTTTTCCTTTTTCTTTGTTTATTTTTGACAAAAATGGTTACTTTTGTGTATTTCTGATTTCAAACATTTAGCCTTAGTTACATGTTTTTTCCACATCTCCACACTGCAGCTGCTTGCATACCAAATTGTTGTTATTAGTATCCCACCAATTATCTGGGACATTGCCTACATGTCATGTGCAGAAATCTTGACTCTCTCATCACACGGATTATGCTAGTCAAACTCTCTCCGCAGTTCAGAATCACTTATGCTCTGGAATGATGTTATCCACTGAATAAAACCCACTACGATATTTTAGAAATTAGGAGATCTATGCATAAGTATGAAATTATAACTGGTTAAACAAGAGTTTGCAGTATTCTATGCACTGCATTACTGAAAGGGACAGCCAGTGTTCAAGGTATACATTTGTCTTTTGAATAGAGTGTTGAGGGATTCAAGTACAGTACATTCCATGGCTAGATGACTGTTATCCAAGGATTCCAAAGGAAATAAAGAATGAAATAGTGGAATTACTGACAAATGTATGCCCTATTCTTAAACAACTGTTATTAGAACATCACTATCATGTTGTCTGTTTTAAAAAATAAGAACAAAATGGAGACACTCTTGATGGGGAAGTTAATAGGGGAACTTAAGCTTTCAGTTTCCCCCAAGGCTTTCTGCAGCTGTGATATATTTTTTGTTGCTATAGAGTATGCAGACTGACATAGCTTTGTCTATGTATTGGCAGGGAGTAGACCTAATCTTACATGTTTTGTTATGTGCTATTTTTGGTCTTCCTTAAGAGGAGTTTAGATTTACATGGGTGGTTTAGGATCTATGTACCAGTGTATGCACACTTATTCTTGGGAGGGTGCATGCCTTTTCGTGTTTTTAAATCTAGAATAACTTCTTTATTATTATTTGCATTCTGTTGGTTCAGTAATAGATATGGGCAGGAAACCATTTTCCACAAAATATTTCAAGATTTTGACATTTTTCCTTTTCTGTGTTGGGATGAAACAGAAACCTTTTGAAGTTTTTCACAAAAAATCAGAGCAAGAGCAAGTGAGATAAAGAAAATAGCTTCAGAACAGCCAATAGCCTAGTGGTTTGGGTGCCCACTAGGCATGTTGGTGGTCCAGGTTCAAGTCCCTTGTCCAATAAATATTTCATTATTTAACAGAAAGTGGGAAAGCTCCAATAGGAGAGATGAAGAAAGCCAGTAACAAGGTGATTAGGGCATGTACCTGGGATGTGAGTGTGAACGTAGTCCAAGTCCTTTGTCTGAATCAGGCTATTGGAAATTCTGGGGTGAAATCATTTAGCTGAAACTGCTATTTTCCCACAACCAGTTTCAGTTTCAACAAAATGGTATTTTCTGGAGACAACTTTTTTTATTTTTTGAAAAATTTGCAATCAGCAGCCTATGTTGGACTTTATATTCGATTTTTTAGTATGTATTTACCCGGTTTTGGACATGTGTAAGCAGATACATTCTCCATTTGTATCATATTTTTAATACTTTTTTATAACAGAGACAGAAACATAAAAATGAAAAGTCTAAGAATGCACCTTTGTTTAGAAACCCATACAGCTAATGGTATACATAAATGATGGTTGCTTGGATATCTTAACTCTGCATTACTGCATCAAATTATCAAATTTAGATTCCTTATGTAACCTTAATTCTGAATTTCTTGGGCTTGAAATGCTTACGTTTGTGATAATTACAGATTTTCACGTTTAATTTACTGATATGTACTCTCAACCTGAACTCTGCTTAAAGAGTGAATATGCGGCAGGTTCAGAAGCTAAAATAGTTTTTAATAAGGCTTTTGATACAGTCTCACATGACCTTCTCATTAACAAAGTAGGGAAATACAAGCAAGATGGAGCTACTACAAGGTGGGTGCATAACTGGTTGGAAAACTGTTCCCAGAGAGTAGTTACCAGAGGTTCACAGTCATGCTGGAAGGGCATAATGAGTTGGGTTCTGCAGGGATCAGTTCTGGGTCCGGTTCTTTTCAATGTCTTAATCAACTATTTAGATCATGGCATAGAAAGTACCCTTATAAAGTTTGCAGATGAAACCAAGCTGGGAGGGGTTGCAAGTGCTTTGGAGGATAGGATGAAAATTCAAAATGATCTGGACAAACTGGAGAAATGGTCTGAAGTAAATAGGATGAAATTCAATAAGGATAAATGCAAAGTACTCCACTTAAAAGGAACTATCAGTTGCACACCAGACAGAATGGGATATGACTGCCTAGGAAGGAGTATTGCAGAAAGGGATCTGGGAGTCATAGTGGATCACAAGCTAAATATGAGTCAACAATATAACACTGTTGCAAAAAAAGCAAATGTCATTCCTGGATGTATTAGTAGGAGTGTTGAAAGCAAGACATAAGAAGTAATTCTTCCACACTATTCTTTGCTGATTAGGCCTCAACTGGCGTATTGTGTCCAGTTTGGGCGCCACATTTCAAGAAAGATGTGGACAAATTGGAGAAAGTCCAGAGAAGAGCAACAAGGATGATTAGGGGTCTGGAAAACATGACCTATGAGGGAAAATTGAAAAAACTGGGTTTGTTTAGTCTGGAAAAAAGAAGGTCGAGAGGGAACATGTTAACAATTTTCAAGTACATAAAATGTTGTTACAAGGATGAGGGAGAAAAAAAATATTCTCCTTAAGCTCTGATGATAGGATAAGAAGCAATAGGCTTAAATTGCAGCAAAGGAGGCTTAGACTGGACATTAGGAAAAACTTCCTAGCTGTCAGAGCGGTTAGGCACTGGAATAAATTGCCTAGGGAGGTTGTGGAATCTCCATCATTGAGGATTTTTAAGAGCAGGTTAGACAAACACCTCTCAGGAATGGTCTAGATCGGGGTGGCCAACCTGAGCCTGAGAAGGAGCCAGAATTTAACAATGTGCATTGCCAAAGAGCCACAGTAATATGTCAGCAGCCCCCCATCAGCTCCTCCACCCCATTCCCAGCACCTCCCACCCACTGGCAGCCCCTCTGTTCAGCGCCTCCCCCTCCCTCCCTGCACCTCCCGGACAGCTGTTTCATGGCATGCAGGAGGCTCTGGGTGGGGAAGAGCGAGGGCATGGCAGGCTGAGGGGAGAGGGCGGGAAGGGGTGGAGTAGAGGCAGGGCCTGTGGCAGAATCAGTGGTTGAGCAGTGAGCACCCCCCCGGCACATTGGAAAGTTGGTGCCTGTAGCTTCAGCCCCAGAGTTGGTGCCTAGACAAGGAGCCGCATATCAACTTACGAAGAGCCGCACGTGTCTCCGGAGCCACAGGTTGGCCACCCTTGGTCTAGATGGTGCTGGTCCTGTCATGAGATCAGGGGACTGGACTTGATGGCCCCTCAAGGTCCTTGCCAGTGTTATGATTCTATGATTTTATTTTTTTCTTGGAATTTCCTTTGAAAAATACTATTATTTATTAAACATTTCATACAAGAATATGAGATAAGAGAATGCTACCATTCAGTATATGTAATGATTTGAAGATTTATAATATCAACTTTAAATAATTGTTTATTTCTACTTTTAAAGACAGATTCACTGATACATCCAGCTAGTAAAAGCAGTCGGGGCAGTGAAGCTAGATTCACAGCTGCTTTGTACCTGAAGAGCAGGACAAAGCAGCCGAAGTGTACTAGTGAATCTGGACTCTAATTTTCAACTGACTTATTAGCCCAAAGTCTATGTTTTGGAGACTGGCTCTACATGAAGAGAGTCCACGGGTCCCGATATCACTGAACTTTAAGGGATCTATGCTCCTGCCTCGTTTCTCTTAGCAGTGTTGATAATAGTCTGTGGTGGGTCCATGGTAGCAATCTCATGGGAAGCCTTTCAAGCACAGATCAGAGCATGTGGCAGTTGTAGTAAAGTAATGTTCCACTGACAAACATGTGCCCATTTTACCTTATATCAACGACTCATCTACAACCAGCAGAATTAGTGCCTGCAGTTTAGATGTATAAGCAGAGCAGTGACTGATTGAGTCACCACTGATGCTGCCATGATTCCAATAAAGAATTACATGAGCTGTTGACCTGAGCCTATCTGTAGCATATATATTCATAACAATTAGATACAAGAAATATTGATAACTTAGCTTAATTATAACCTAATTTCTTGAAATATAGTGTATGCACAAAATGTTAATACATTTTAACAGTATGGAGAGTTTGAAGAATCTGTTTTATTCCATTATTAAAATAATTTGGGACAAAAGAAAGACAGACAATTTTTTTTAAATGAGTACGTTAACTCAAAATGGATCTTTCAACTCAAAAACTAGATTTACTTGTGAATTCCCAGAAAACTAAGTCTGTACTCATAGAATAAATGCAGTAACTCTGGGACAGGTGTTATGCAGGTTTTCTACATAACAAAGAGGTTGAATGCCTGCTTTAAGTGCAAAACAGAATTCAACCTTTACTATGAAACTGTGATTGGTGCATTCATAATTCTCTGTTACCCTGGTTAAATAGAGCAGAAACAGAGCTAACCTGAGCAGAGGACTCCTGCATCTTCATGATGCCCACAGCTGTGCTGACCCCATCCCCTGGAAGGACATGTCCAAAGGTTGGTTTCAGTTCCAGAGCAGTTCACATCATCCAGCCAGATCACCCCTGATCCTTGCCCATAATGAGCAGAAACAGGTGCATTGATGGCATATCCACATCCCAGTTCTTTGCAAACAACGTTGGCATCCGATAGGTCCCAGGAATCATCACAGACTGTCCCCCAGGTGTCTTGGTAATAAATTTCCACCCTGCCAGCACAGTGATCTGCCCCATTCACCAGGCTGATCTGTTTACTTCCTGTAGGGTTAAATCTCAGCTGTTAATGTGTCATAGGAACCAACTGATGATTATGAGATTTCAGAAGTAAAACAGTTGAGCAAAGTATACTACATCCTCAGCAGTTTCCTACTGTGCTGTGACAGAGACTGGTTCCCATCTCCCACACAGCTCACTCCTCATTCACACTTCGGAGGGCTGTACGTGAGGCAGCATGTTGATAATGGCCATAACCCCGCAGCCAAAATTCAAGACATTTAAAGTTGCTTCACTGCTCAAATGGCTGCTCTGTGTCATAACAGGCAGCCAGCTACTGGGCTAGACTCTTCCATGAATTTAGAAACCTGGCTACCCCTAAGCCCACTTTCAGTTGGGCCCATATCTGGTCAGTGTGATGCTTTCAATTTACTTCACAAGGCTTCTGGATCAAAACTGACAGGTCCAGTGCAGTGCAGAATAGGCTCCATACATTGTTTTAATCTAGTATGTATGAATTATAACACAGCTTCAAAAAATGGTTGTGCCATGACTTAATGTTCACATATTGAAAGGATGATTTTTGCTATGACAAACATGCAGGATTCGTTGTTTGCGTTTCTGAATCTCCTCATTGTAGCTGCCTGCACAGCACCCTGGCATCATTAGTGTTCCATAGATCACCCAGGATATAGCAGCGAACACCATGGAGATAAACCAACTTTCACCACTCTGAGCAAACCAGACCTGAGTTCTGGAGTGATGTGAATATGTTGAGTAGTGCTTACTACAGTACGCTACAAATTAGACATTCTATAGGTATGAAATTATAATTATTTAACAAATGTCTACAGTAGTGGATTTGCTACAGTGATAAAAGAAGGAGCATCTGTCACCAGGTCACCAGTTAATGAAGTGTGGACCTAATTCAGCAAAGCAATTAAACGTGTGCCTACTTTGCAGAATCGAGGCCCGAGACAGGAAATTATACTCTTGAATTGAGGTTGAATTTTATTATTTACTTAATTAAATTCCTAAAGCTGGTTGAAATTTTTTAACAGAAAAATTTCCCCAATAAAATATGTGATTTTCTCAGCATTGATTCCCCCTTCCCCTCCTCCCCCAGGAAAATGTCAATTTCAATGAAATTTCCCAATTTTTCAATGGGAAAGTTAGACATAAAATATTTAGCTTCAAATCATCATTCTAAAATGTCAAAATTTTTAACACATTCAAACAAAATGCTTAATTTCAATCAAAAATGTCAAAAAAAATCATGCCAACATTTCTGAATAGAACCTTTTTGGAACATTTGCTTACATGAAAATTGATATTTAATCTTTTTGTCCTGTTTCTGAATGAAAAGAAGTATAGAAATATATGAATTTCACAAGGGAAATTCCATTTTCTGGACAGCTCTACTGGAAATTCACTATTATGAAGTCTATTTTCACAAAAGAAACAGACAAAGAAAACCAAAAAACCCCAAGAGCAGTCCTTGTTGGGATGGTTCCTTGTTGGGACGGTAGTGGGGAAAATTAATTATACTCTTCAACTGAAACAGTATTTCATTATTTATAGGGCTGTCAAGTGATTAAAGATTAATCATAATTAATCACACACAGTTAATTGTTAATAATAGAATACCATTTATTTAAATATTTTTGGATGTTTTCTACATTTTCAAATATATTGATTTCAATTACAACACAGACTACAAAGTGCACACTGCTCAATTTATATTTATTTTTTATTTCAAGTATTTTCACTGAAAAAAAACAACAAAAGAAATAGTATTTTTCAATGCACCCAATAAAGAAATTGCACCACAGTACTTATATCATGAAGGCTGAATTTACAAATGTAGAATTATATACGAAAAAACCTGCACTCAAAAATAAAACAAATGTAAAATTTTAGAATCTGCAAGTCCACTCAGTCCTACTTCTTGTTCAGCCACTCGCTCAGATAGACAAGTTTGTTTACATTTGCAGGAGACAATGCTGCCACTTCTTGTTTACGATGTCACCTGAAAATGACAACAGATGTTCTCATGGCATTGTGGTAGCCAGTGTGCTAAAGATTCATATGTTTCTTCATGCTTCAACCACTATTCCAGGGAACATGTGTCCATGATGATGATGGGTTCTGCTCGATAACAATCCAAAGCAGAGCGGACTGACACATTTTCATTATCTGAGTCAGATGCCACCAGCAGAAGGTTGATAATCTTTTTACTGGTTCAGGTTCTATAGTTTCTGCATCGGAGCATTGCTCTTTTAAGACTTCTGAAAACATGCTCCACACCCTGTCCCTCTCAGATTTTGGAAGGCATGTCAGATTCTTAAATATCTTTAGAAATCTCACACTGGTACCTTCTTTGTTTTTTGTCAAATCTGCAGTGAAAGTGTTCTTAAAATGAACAACATGTGCTGGGTCATCATTCAAGACTGCTATAACATGAAATATATGGCAGAATGCAGGTAAAACAGAGCAGAAGACATATAATTCTCCCTCAAGGAGTTCAGTCATAAATTTAATTAACACATTGTTTTTAACGAGCGTGATCAGCATGGAAGCATGTCCTCTGGAATGGTGGCTGAAGCATGGAGAGTCATACGAATGTTTAGCATATCTGGCATGTAAATATCTTGCAGCGGGGCTGCAACAGTGCCATATTCTCACTTTCTGGTGACAATGTCAATAAGAAGAGGGCAGCATTATCTCCTGTAAACATAAACAAATTTGTTAGTCTTAATGATTGACTGAAAAAGAAGTAGAACAGACTGTCCTCGTAGGCTTTAAAGTTTTACATTGTTTTGTTTTTTAGTGCTGTTACATTACCAAAAAAAAAATATCTACATTTGTATACTACTCTTTCATGATAAATAAATTACTCTACAGTACTTGTATGTGATGAATTGAAAAATACCATTTATTTCATTTATCATTTTTACAGTGCAAATATTTGTAATAAAAATAATATACACTGATTTCATTTACAACACAGAATGCAATATATATGAAAATGTAGAAAACCATCCAAAATATTTAATAAATTTCAATTGGTATTCTATTATTTAACAGTGCTATTAAAACTGTGATTAATTGCGATTAATTTTTTTGAGTTAATCGCATGAGTTAACAGCAATTAATTGACAGCTTTAATGACTTACTTAAAATCTTAAATTTCCAGATTTGAACGTACTTTTGGTTGAACAATTCCATAAAACTTAATTGACATCCATAGACAGAGGGACTATAATTATACTCTAAGCATTTGAAGAAATAAATAAGTCGTGTAAGTGAAACTGACCTAGAAGCCTAATTGGCAAATAGGGAAGCTTCTGAACTGGGGATATATAGCTCAGTAGTGATACCAAAACTGCCTACCCAGAATATTATAGCATTAAAGTGAGAACCTCTTTATAATAAGACTGATTTGATGTAATAATTTGAATTATTATTTCTTGATAATTTCAACACCTAGTGTTACGTTAAATATTCTGTGTCAACTCTTATATGTCCATCTTTATTTTTCTGTCTGTAATTTGTTGACTGCATATTATAGCAAAGCTACCTTAATTTCCATACAGTCATAGTGCACAAGGTGAAGGTAATGGATTAATTAAACTCACGTAACCATCTTATGTCCTTATATTATATACTGCAGATGCTAAATTTTGCAGTTGTGAACTCCAGCGACATAGCTTTCCCTCTACAATTCCCAATCTAACACTGGCAACATATATGAATTTCAGAATGGGTCATGGTCTTCCTGGGGAATAGAAGGAAGTAGGGACACCTATTGTATTAGTTTGATTAACTCTAGATCTGTGCAATGAACAGACAGTACAAGTACAAATGTGGCGAGATACTGATTAACCTTTGTACCTCAATCATTTCAGTGCTGACAGTTCACATTAATGAAGACACTAAGACTCACATGCTATTTCTGTTCTGGGCCCCCAGACAGCATTTCTAACCTGCAGCAATCATTCAATCAACTGCTCAAGTCTTTTGCCTCTCTTAATCGGTGTTTTGCCATTTTTTAATATTAGGGGATGAAATATATGAGGAAATGAGTAAGAAAAGAGACACACTAGAATCTTTCTCACTTCTGACTCATATATGGCTTTGAACTCAGCTGTCAGGACCTGAAAGGCAACAAATACCAAAACACTGTGTGACGTGCAAGGAGATGCTCCTGTATCTTTATCTGCTGACTTCTTATTTTATTGCTTTAAATTTAATCAAGTTGAAGAGAACGTTCATAAAACTGACCTGAGCAGATAACTCCAGCATCTTCATGATCTCCACAATTGTGCTGACCCCTTTCCCTGAAAGGACACACCCAGAGATTGGATTCATTCCCAGAGCAATTCACATCATCCAGCCAGATCTTCCCAGATCCTAGCCCGTATGGAGCAGAGACAGATGCATTGATGGCATGTCCACATCTCAGTTGTTTGCAAGCAACGTTGGCATCTGATAGATGCCAGGAATGATCACAGACTGTCCCCCAGGTGCCATTGTAATAAATCTCCACTCTTCCAGAGCAGTGATCCTTTCCATTCACCAGTCTGATGTGTTTGTTTTCTGTAGGTATAAATCACATTTGTTAATGTGTCATTTTCTTATCCTACAAGAAAGTTTTTGTAAGAATTTAGAAATAAAACATCTGAGCAAATGATAGACATCTTTCTAACTGTGCTATTCCAGATGTGAAGATGTTGCAGGTTGCCAGATGGTTTCTCCTCTGCTATACACTCTGTAATTCTCAGACCCCACAGGACCTATTCCTCAGTCAAATTTGAGGGGGGTTAGGGTTATATTTTGTCATGGCCATGACCTCTGTGACAAAATCCTTGGTTTAAGGGTTTTAATTTGTTCCCATAAAATGTCATCCCTTTCCCATTCTCAGTAGCTTGCAAGATTCCTCCATGACATTCTGCAAACTTGTCTCGCTATGTGCGCTGTGTAGCGGAGTAATGGCTTTAAACCTTAGCTGGAAATATTCATCTGTACACTGCGTTTCTGGTCAAAGAGCAAAGGACTGTTTTGTACTTTTATTTCCATTTATCCAAGTGACCATTTTATAATTCTATATGACATTCTCAGAAAGCAAATATTTGAGATAAGAAGCCTGTAAATGACTGAAAAGCATAATACCTTTTTATTAACAAGTTTTACCCTAAGCTTAGAAATAATTTTAGTGTCCAAGTGACTAACAACTTCCTGGTACAAGTGCTGGAGGAACCAACAAGGGGCCGTGCGTCTCTTAACCTGCTGCTCACAAACAGGGAAGAATTGGTAGGGGAAATAGAAGTGGGTGAAAACCTGAGCAGCAGTGACCATGAGATGGTTGAGTTCAGGATCCTGACAAAGGAAGAAAGGAGAGCAGCAGAATACAGACCCTGGACTTCAGCAAAGCAGACTTTGACTCCCTTAGGGAACTGATGGGCAGGATCTCCTTGGAGGCTAATAAGAGGGGGAAAGGAGTCCAGGAGAGCTGGCTGTATTTTAAAGAAGCCTTATTGAGGGCACAGGAACAAACCATAGACTCATAGACTCATAGGTCAGAAGGGACCAATATGATCATCTAGTCTGACCTCCTGCACAAGGCAGGCCACAGATCCCTACCCATCCACTTTTATACAACCCCTAATCCAGGACTGAGTTACTGAAATCCTCAAAACTGGTTTGAAGACCTCAAACTGCAGAGAATCCACCAGCAAGTGACCCATGCCCCACGCTGCAGAGGAAGGCGAAAAACATCCAGGGCCCCTGCCAATCCGCCCTGGAGGAAAATTGCTTCCCGACCCCAAATATGGCGATCAGCTAAACCCTGAGCATGTGGGCAAGACTCACCAGCCAGCACCCAAGAAGGAATTCTCTGCAGTAACTCAGTTCCCATCCCATCCAACATCTCCCTGCAGACCATTGGGCAGACTTATCTGGTGATAATCCAAGATCAATTGCCCAAATTAAACTATCATAACATTCCCTCCATATACTTATCAAGCTTAGTCTTGAAGCCAGATAAGTCTTTTGCCCCCACTACTTCCCTCAGAAGGCTGTTCCAAAACTTCACTTCCCTAATGGTTAGAAACCTTCATCTAATTTCAAGTCTAAACTTCCTAATATCCAGTTTGTACCCATTCGTCCTCGTGCCTACATTAGAATTAAACTTAAATAATTCCTCTCCCTCCCTAACGTTAACCCCCCTGATATATTTATATAGAGCAAGCATAACCCCCCCGCAGCCTTCTTTTGGCCAGGCTAAACAAGCCAAGCTCTTTGAATCTCCTTTCATAAGGCAGGTTTTCCATTCCTCGGATCATCCTAGTAGCCCATCTCTGGACCTGTTCCAGTTTGAATTCATCCTTCTTGAACATGGGACACCAGAATTGCACACAATATTCCAGATGGGGTCTCAGCAGCGCCTTATATAACGGTACTAACACCTCCTTATCCTTGCTGGAAATACCTCGCCTAATGCATCCTAAAATCGCATTTGCTTTTTTAACAGCCGTATCACATTGGCAGCCCATAGTCATCCTGCTATCGACCAATACCCCAAGGTCCTTCTCCTCCTCCATCGCTTCCAACTGATGCGTCCCCAACATATATCTAAAAATCTTATTATTAATCCCTAAGTGCATGACCTTGCACTTTTCACTATTGTATTTCATCCTATTACTATTACTCCTGTTTACAAGGTGGTCCAGATCTTCCTGAATAGTATCCCTGTCCTTCTCAGTGTTAGCAATACCCCCCAACTTTGTGTCATCCGCAAACTTAATTAGCACATTCCCGCTCTTTGTGCCAAGGTTAGTAATAAAAAGGTTAAATAAGATTGGTCCCAAAACCGATCCTTGAGGGACTTCACTAGTAAGCTCCTTCCAGCCTGACAGTTCACCCTCCAATATGACCCGCTGGAGTCTCCCCTTTAACCAGTTCCTTATCCACCTTACAACCTTCATATTCATCCCATCTTTTCCAATTTAACTAACAGTTCCCCATGCGGAACCGTGTCAAACGCCTTACCGAAATCGAGGTAAATTAGATCTACCGCATTTCCTTTATCTAAGTAATCCGTCACCTTCTCAAAGAAGGAGATCAGATTGGTTTGGCACGATCTACCTTTAGTAAATCCATGTTGCAATTCATCCCAATTACCATTGACCTCTATTTCCTTGACTACTTTCTCCCTTAAAATCTTTTCCAAGACCTTACATACTACAGACGTCAAGCTAACAGGCCTGTTGGTGTCACTAAGCATAACCCTATGTAACTCGGGAGGGTGGAAGGCCACAAGAGTATGGAGCCTTCCTGGTTTTAGGCCTCAGCAGACAAGAGTCCCTCCATGTTTGAACTTTAATCGACCTAAAAGGCCAGGTGTAACAGCCGTTATCAGTTGCAACAGTTCTAACTGGTCTAAAGCAGAAATAATGAGGCCTGTGCACCTTTAGCAGAAGGACAAGATAACTTGCAGAAGGAAAACTTACTAACGAGCTGCCGTGGCCAAGATTACTTAATGCACCTGCGCTTACGTAATTGCTACAGGGGGAGGAAGGAGGAGGAGGGAGGGGAAACGGGGGATTGCTAGTCAGTGAGAAAAGTTCTCATGGATATAAAGGAACAGACTGCTTGTTTTAGGTGTGCTTGATCTGAGTCAATCTCCCTGCACCGCTTTGAGATCTCAAATAAACTTGGTTTGCTTCTCCACCCTGGTGTGTTTATTGGCGCGGCACACCAGGCCACGGACCCCCCCGCTGTTGCTTGGCCTCAGGCAGTTATCTGCCGGCAACAGTTCTTGGCGCCCAACGTGGGGCATTGAGGCTAAAATTAGTCTTGCCTGGATCCCTTCTGGTGGTCGATGGATTGCGGCGATGACCGACGCCCAGCGCGCACCGGTGACTTCACCGGGGGCCTCGGCAGAGACGCAGTTCGACTGACCCCAGAGGGCACAACGGTGCAACGCGCTCGAGTAGTGGAGAAGCAGTTGAGGGCGACGGTGAGGAAGCGGTCCCTTGGATAAGGTAGGAACAGTCCAGTGGTCTGGATTTTTGCCTGTTATAACCTGGGGACACCCAGTGTCACCCTAGGATATGGGGCAGGGATAGAGTACAGGCAGGGCATGGTGTACACCCTTAGAATGCATTCTAGCGAATTGGGAAGTGCTTGGATCAGATCCACTAACTAAAAGCAAACTAAAAAGTTCTATATAGTAGACTGGCCTCAATATCAACTAGAGGACCAGAAAGGTGGCCACCGGAAGGATCACTTAATTATAACATGATCCTCCAATTACTCCTGTTTTGTCAGTAAATGGGTAGCTTCTGAAGCTGTTTGTATGGAGAGCTCTTGTAAAAATACCCCACTGTAGCTCCAGTTCTTCCTCTGTCTGGCAGAGTGCAAGGATCCAAAAGCAGGTTAGGGATAGTGCAGGGACAAAGGAGGGACCTGTCTAGAAAGGGGAGACCCTATGTCCTAGTGCACTCTCTCCCTGTAGTAGCTAAAAAGCAAGATCAGATGCAGAATGGTACTGGGGGCCAGTGTGAATGACTGTTACCGGAAGACGCCCAGAGTACCCTGTGAAGCAAAAGCTCGTGACCAGGACTACTCTAACGCAAGCCCGGTAACTAGTGGATCTTTAGGAGGTCCGACCCATGGTGGGCTGACTTGGCCTGGCATCGTCCGGTGAGGAAGCTGCCTGGGTCTAGGAGTGTGTGTACCCATCTTCCCTTCCCCTTTCCTTTCCGTGTGGGCTACTGACAGTCTGATCATCTCACTGGATGCAATCAGAGTAAGCGGCACTGTCTCCGAGAGACTAGCCGACGCTCTTTGCTGAAGGGAGGTGTAGGAGGGTCGTGGCCATCCTCGTTAGCCTCTCCTGTGTGAGTACCCTGTAGGGAAAAATCCTTAGTTTATGAGCCGCTAGCGCGGACAGGGCACCCTCCCTGTGTGTGTAAGTGGAAAATGGGGGGGGGGGCAGTCTAAACAGTCCACCTCACCCCCTAGGGTACCCCAGCATATTACATGTATGTACATTATAGTTCAACAACCTGCAGGTATTTAGAGAAATGGAATATTTACACGCGTGAAAATCCATCTAAACAATGCCCACTAGAAGGTACTTCAATCTAGATAAGATCATACATCTAAGAGGAGCGTTTAATCACCAAAAAGCCCTGACACAGGGTGAGCAAATTTGTCTATTGAGGAAAGGAACGGGTTAATTTAAAAATCATCTTGGCCCAGGGATGGAAGGGGGGGATTGCTCTGCGTTCAAGGTCCAGAATCAAAGCAGACTATGCTAAGTACAAAGAAAAACTGCTTTCGGCCCCAGCTGGCTGTGAAGGAAAAAATATAGACAGAGGCGAACCAAAGGCAATACAAGTTACAGAACTAAGATTACATTTGCAAAGCTTAACTGTCCAGTAAGATCCAACAGTGTGCCTTTGTGACCCCGGAGCCAGTGTGGCTTGGTGACACTGAAGAAGCCGCAGGCAGCTGACCTGGATTGGAATCTCTGAAAGAGACGCTGCAGAAGATTCCAGGGTGCAAGAGAACAGCCCTCCAAAGAGCGGAAGCATGTTAGAAATTCTGGACAAGCTGTATACAGGATAATCTCCAGTCCACCTCTCCCCCATTCTCTGAACATTATACACAGAAGTGGCCAGTCTGGACGTATGTGTGTGGGTATGAAAGGGGCTTGGGGCATTAATGTTTTCCTGAGTGATGAGGGAGCATTCCCAACACTCTCCGTTGTTGTTTTATTGTTTTATTAATGGAGCTTTAAAATACAGTTATATGGTGTGTTTTCTGTATCTTCCCCCAACGATCCTGTAGTGTCAGCCTGATCACCTGACACGAGGGATAGATTGGTAACAGAAATTTGTCACAGTTTTGTGAACAATTAAGAAGGGGGGAGCTCTGCAGAATTTACACCATCTATTTGTTTTACCCTTGTTATTTTGTGTTTGCTTTGCTTGGTACTGTTGGTGTTATATGTTGAGAACTGCATGAGTAAAAGTGAATCCTAATAGGATAAGAAAATGCTATCTGGTTCTGTTCTGTTTAACCGGTTACTGTTGTTTTCCTGCTCTGTTCATTTGGACGTTAGGAGTGTGGGCGGAACTGAACCTCTCGTTCGTAATTCCTTGGAGTGGAAGCCATGCGTGCGAGGAAGCTCTGAGGTCGAATTGAGATCCTTCTGTCCCGTCCCCTGTAGCGGTCAGTGTATAGAAGTGGGAAAGTCTGGCTTAGACTGTAATTCCCTCTGCTCTCTGTGTAATTCTCTTTTCTGTTTAAGTGTCAAACAGATGAATGAGTCTCTGGGTAAACCCTCTAAAAATAGTCCTTTAAATTATATGTTAAGTAAATGGCCTTTGCCCAATGGGCCATGTGTTTTTGTCCAGGTGGCAAGCCTCATGAAGGAGGACTCGGGTAGTCTTGTGAGTAAGAATGTTTAAGGGAAGAGACCAGGAGGGGTGGGGGCTAGATGAGAAGCCCACCCTCCTAGCTAAACTGGTAGTGGAACAAGTTGGTGCCCATGGAAGGGACGGTTCAGCAAGAAAAGCAGAATCGGGCCCAGGCAGGCAGGCAACAGAGAGAGAGAGAGAGAGAGAGAGATTGGAAAGCAGGTTGGAAAACTTTAAGGGTGTAGTGGAAGGAAGGAGTCAGTAAGTGTAAGCATGGAGATTTCAAATACCCAGGACTTACTTGGAATGGTGATTTAAGTTGATAAAAGTGGCTGTTGGGAGACAAGCAAGTGATTTAAGGGAGAGTGAGAAGTTAACTCTGTAGTTGCTGGAGAAAACGGCAGTTGAACTTTGTAAAAATGCTAAAGAAAAAAAGTTTTTGGTGTCTGTGAAATGTTTGTAAATAAATTCAGGCAAAGAAGTTATTGGATCGCAATCATTTAGTGTGGCTATGAACAATTTAGTTGAATTAGCTGAAGAATGTATACAGTGTTATGTAATTGAAAACCTGGGCTGCCTATGAAACAAATACAAGAAACTATGGGGTAATTCCTCTGTTTTGCCTGAAGCCAACAAGAGTATTTGTATATTTCAAGTGATGATTGTCTGCCCAGAAAGGGTGGGTAGACCTCTTGTTTTTTTTGTCTTTCAGATAATCAGAGAAAACTGATGCCAGCTGAACAGCATTCAACATACCATGCATTTACTGGCACAATAGAAATTATGTTTTGTGTTCTATGTTCTGTCCTGTGGTGTTTGTCTTGTGGCCAGAATTTTTGTGTTTAATATTTTTATAAAATATTCTAGTTTAAAATCAAACAAAAAGGTTAAATTAAAATGCAGATACTTGTTTTGTTCAACTTGAAATACAAAGTGTTTAGATAAATCAGGAGAATGTAATATACTAAAGTCTAATGCATTTCCTTAAGTAAGGAAAAGAAACTTTATTGGTCAAACTGTTAATTGCAAAATTGTTGTTAAAATTTGCATACCAAAAGTCTTTGAAAGCAAAGACATGAAAAGTTAACCCACTCCCCATATTGTACATGGGATCTTTCTGGCTACCTCAGATTTCTAGCCAGAGGGCTGGGGATGGTGGAAGGCTCTTGGACTAGAGGTTGTATTGAGTTAACTCTTCAAAGTGGGTGTGCTTGTCCTGGCTTGTTGCTCCAAAGCTCTGTAATAAGGTTATTTTAGTAAAAGGGTGTGTGTGGCATATATTAAATAATAAGACTAATGTACTGTATAATGACAATGTTTATGTCTTCATTGTTGGGAAAAAGGTATATAAGTAAAAAGTGGAAGTTTCCTTTGCAGGTTAAAAGAAGACAAGAAAGGAAGAAGAACAAAGCACAGAATGAGTTAACGGGAAAAAAAAATTAGCTAGCAAGCTCAGGTTATAGATAAGACACTGACTCCATTCAAGGACACTGCTCACAGTTAAGACTTGGCTAACAACTAGGAAAAGGAGGGCTTGAATTTGCCCACACAGCTATGAGATCTGAAAAACATTGCCAGGCACTAATGAAATGTGTTAAGTTTCTTTTCTCACAGGTAAAGAAGGGCTACCCAAAGACCCTAGCAGCCCTGCCACTCCTTGGAACCAGAAGACGGGATTGATGTAAAGGTCCACCGACAAAAGACTGCCTTGGCTCCATGCTGGAAAGGCCCTTATTAAGTCCTGCTACCTACCAACACCGCTGTGAAGTGCCAAAGACTGACTGCTTGGACCCAAGATTCTCACTGCAAAAAGACCCCTCCACCTCGGGAGAATTCTCCTACTGATGATTAGCCTATTTCACCTTCTAGCTCCACTGTGCCTTCTGGACAGTAGGGAAAAAGTACAAGGATGCTGCACCACAACTGTTTTGGGAAAGAAGAAGGAACACTCGCTCCACTGAAATTGCCAAAATCCAGGAATTCCTGACTAGAAAGGACATTAAGAACTGACCCTGGTGAAGAAACAAAGAATTATACACTGGTGGGAGGACATTTGTGGGACCCATGTTTGGGAATGTGGTATTAATTGGATTTTGGGGTTTATTCTACAGGCTGCTCCCTGTGTTTTGGATAAATCCTTCAGCATATATATCTCTCTCTAATTGGATTTTAAATAACAAGTACGCAAAAAGTTTGTTCTGCTACTAGAAATTTTACCCGTATTGAAACCATTCCAGTGACTAATAATGTATGCTATTAATGGAAATGCCTTTTGACAGTACCTGAGAATAGTTAAATAACAGGTGTATTATAGTACTACACCAAGAAAAGATGGTATTAAATATCACTGAGGCTGGGAAGGCATTGCAGTGGGATCTAGTATGTTTAGGAATTCGCGATTTCCTAAATGACCAGCTGATGGCCATTCGGAGTGATCTTGAATACCAGACTTGGCCCACTGCCCTTACAGACGCATCAGGAATACCATCTGATCTGTGATTATGGAGACATACTTGGACACTTCCTGGGTGGAAGTGTGGCTTCCCAGGGCTGGGTGTGCGCCCTTATAGGGGATGAATGCTGTACTTATGTCCCAGAAAGTACACAGGATATTAACAAGCACATCCTGTCAGCCAAACAGGCTTTTGAACAGTGGAAGGCCCAGGAAAGGAAACCTACTCTTTCTGATTCCCTCTGGGGCTGGTTACTCAACCTGGGAGAACTAGGGGAAGGCATTGTTCACCTCCTGCTCACTGGTGTGGTGTTGTGTATTGTTACTTTTCTCTTGCTTGCTTGCTGTAAAGCACTCCAGCTCCCTAGAGCTTAATCACATGTTATCCTTTAAATGTGAGAACACTCAGCCAAAAGTTTGTTGAGTATTCTCAAAGGAGGGAGTTGTTGGTGTCACTAAGCATAACCCTACGTAACTCGGGAGGGTGGAAGGCCACAAGAGTATGGAGCCTTCCTGGTTTTAGGCCTCAGCAGACAAGAGTCCCTCCATGTTTGAACTTTAATCGACCTAAAAGGCCAGGTGTAACAGCCGTTATCAGTTGCAACAGTTCTAACTGGTCTAAAGCAGAAATAATGAGGCCTGTGCACCTTTAGCAGAAGGACAAGATAACTTGCAGAAGGAAAACTTACTAACGAGCTGCCGCGGCCAAGATTACTTAATGCACCTGCGCTTACGTAATTGCTACAGGGGGAGGAAGGAGGAGGAGGGAGGGGAAACGGGGGATTGCTAGTCAGTGAGAAAAGTTCTCATGGATATAAAGGAACAGACTGCTTGTTTTAGGTGTGCTTGATCTGAGTCAATCTCCCTGCACCGCTTTGAGATCTCAAATAAACTTGGTTTGCTTCTCCACCCTGGTGTGTTTATTGGCGCGGCACACCAGGCCACGGACCCCCCCGCTGTTGCTTGACCTCAGGCAGTTATCTGCCGGCAACAGGCCTATAATTACCCGGATCACTTTTGTTCCCTTTCTTAAAAATAGGGACTACATTAGCAATCCTCCAGTCGTACGGCACAACCCCTGAGTTTATCGATTGCTTAAAAATTCTCGCTAACGGGCTCGCAATTTCACACGCCAGTTCCTTTAATATCCTCGGATGGAGATTGTCCGGGCCCTCCGATTTTGTCCCATCAAGCTGTTCAATTTTGGCCTCTACCTCAGTTGCGGTAATATCCACCTCCATATCCACATTCCTGCTTATCATCCCTCCATCATTGCTAAACTCCTCACTAGTCTTATTAAAAACTGAGGCAAAGTATTTATTTAGATATTGGGCCATGCCTAGGTTGTCCTTAACCTCCATTCCATCCTCAGTGTATAGCGGCCCCACTTCTTCTTTCTTTGTTTTCTTCTTATTTATGTGGCTGCAGAACCTTTTACTATTGGTTTTGATTACCTTTGCAAGGTCCAGTTCCATTCGGCTTTTAGCCTTCCTCACTTTATCCCTACATGTTCTGACCTCACCAAGGTAGCTTCCCTTGCTAATCCCGCCCTTCTTCCACTCTCTGTAAGCTTTCTGCTTTCTTCTAATCCCCTCTCTGAGTTGCTTGCTCATCCAGCTTGGCTAACACTCCTGCCCATGGTTTTTTTCCCCTTTCTTGGGATGCAGGCTTCCGACAATTTCCACAGCTGCAACTTAAAATAATTCCAGGCCTCTCCGCATTTAAATCCGCAAGTTCTTCCATCCAATCCACTTCCCTAACTAATTTCCTTAACTTTTTAAAATTAGCCCTCGAGAAATCGAAAACCCTAATCTGAGATCTACATTTGTTTATCCTTCCATCTAGTTTGAACTGAATCAGCTCATAATTACTCGAACCAAGGTTATCCCTTACCACCATTTCTTCTACGAGGTCCTCACTGCTCACGAAAACTAAATCTAAAATGGCATCCCCTCTCATAGGTACTTCAACTACTTGATGAAGAAATCCATCCGCTATCACATCCAGAAAAATCTGACCCCTATTATTCTTGCAAGCACTCGTCCTCCAGTCTATATCCGGGAAGTTGAAGTCTCCCATGATCACACATTTCCCCTTTGTGTTTACTTCATTAAAGACATTAAAGAGGTCTCTATCCATATCCAAATCAGATCCCGGCGGTCTATAGCACACCCCAAGCACTATCTCAGGGGAAGCTCTAGTTGCTTTTTTACCCAGTGTGATTTTTGCCCAGACTAACTCTGTCTTATCCATTCCATCGCTTCTTATTTCATTACAGTTTATCTCATCATTGATGTACAAGGCTACTCCACCACCTTTGCCTTTCTTCCTGTCTTTTCTAAACAGCACATAGCCTTCAATACCTGTACTCCAGTCATGAGTACTATTCCACCAGGTTTCTGTTATCCCTATAATATCCAGTTTCACTTCCTGCACCAGTAGCTCCAGTTCCTCCATCATGTTACCTAGGCTCCTCGCATTAGTGTACAGACATTTTAATTTTTGGCATTTAGTGTCAATGATATTCTTTCTCCCATCGTGCACAGACCTTCTACCACCAGCATCACCCGTTGATCTGGTTTCTACTCCACTATTCCTCCTTGGATCAATTCTTTGGTCCGCAAGGGTATCCCCTCTCACTTTGTTTACTTCTCTCTCCAGGTTATATTCTGGCGTGGAGATCTCCTGAACATCTCCCAACCATCTCCCCCAACTTCCTAGTTTAAAGCTCCCTTGATGAGGTTGGTGAGCCTCCATCCTAGAATTCTATTTCCCTCCTTACTTAGATTAAGTCCATCCTGAGCGAACAGTTGTCTGTCCGTAAACGCTTCCCAATGACCGTACATCCCAAAGCCCTCCTTGTCACACCAATGCCTGAGCCATCTGTTGATCGCCATAATCTTGTCACTCCTTCGTCGCCGCTCTAGGAACCGGCAGAATCCCACTGAAGATCACCTGAGCCTCGATTTCTTTGAGCGTCTTCCCAAGTCTGGCATAATCCTCCTTGATACAGTCCAGCGAGTAACTAGCCGTATCATTCGTTCCCACATGAAGGACAATCAATGGATTCTTTCCCGCTCCCGCTAGGATCCTATTCAGCCTCTGGTCCACATCCTGTATCTTAGCCCCTGGCAGACAGCACACCCTTCTGTTCTCCCGATCAGGTCTAGTTACAGGCCTGTCTATTCGTCTCAGTAAATAGTCTTCAGTCACATAGACTTGCCTTTTCCTGGCGACAGTGTGATTCTCCGGTCTATCCCCCACACCAGCTTGCCACAAGTCTTCTCGATTTGTATTCGCCCTTACAATCCTCCTAGGGCTCATACTCGGTGCCGCCTCCATTGACTCCTCCCTTTCTTCTGCAGGACTAGCTGCTCGTTTCTTTTTCCTTGCCCTCTCTCCTTCAGCAGCCTGCTGTGCTCCATCTTCATTTTCCAACTCAGCAAACCTGTTCCTGAGTTCTATTTCTCCATCGTTGGCCCGTCTTTTCTTCTGCCTGGTTCTCCTAGTCACATGCTTCCACCGTCCACTTTCCTCACCCAGCAGCCCCTCCTCAGAGTTCTCTGGTCCTGCTTTTATCTGCTCATCTGAGCTTATCCCCTGTGCCTCATCATGTCTGTGTTCCATCATCTGCTCGAACCCCCTTCTGAACTCAGCCAGGGTATCCACCTGCATCTCCAGTCCTCTTATCTTTTCTTCCAGCAGCTCTATCAGGCAGCACTTCATGCAGACGAAACTCCTTTCAGGTGCCCCCTATAGGACCATGTACATGCCACAGCTACCGCATCCAGTCATCCTCAGTGTGTCTGCACCTGCTGCCTCCGCCTCCATCATACCCTTCCAACTCTGTGCCTGGCAATCCACGCCTCACACCTCACCGCAGGCCACCAACAAGCGCTGGGCTGCTGGCAGACCCCTGCCTCTTCCCTAGTCTGACTTCCTGGTTTCTCTGCCTTGGTCTCCCTTGTAACCTCCCCCTGGGATCTCCCACTGAAACTCCCATTAGCTGCTCTGTTGACTGGCTCCTGTGCCGCTGCCTGAGTGCCTGGCTCCTTATATAGGGCCCCTAATCAGGTAAGCCCCGCCCCCAACTCAGGGCTCAGCCTCGCTCCCAGCACACAGCCCCAAGCTGAAAAGTCTGTCTTATTAATCACTCTTCATATGAAAGCTGCTCCATACCCCTAATCATTTTTGTTGCCCTTTTCTGAATCTTTTCCAATTACAATATATCTTTTATCAGGTGAGCTGACCACACGTGCACACAGTTTTCAAGACGTGGGTGTGCCATGGATTTCTGTAGAGGCACCCTGGCTTGTCCTAGATAGCGAGAATAGACAAACAGGGACCCAGCCCCCTACAGTGATCCCATGGACAAGAATCTGGTTGGGAGTGGGGTGAAGGTTCCCTCTGGGCAAAGGGGAGCTGAAATCCCTCAGTGTCCTGGAACTTAAGCAATGGAAGCTTCAAACGCTTCATAGCCGTGCGTTGAGGTGCATCAGCAGAAGGTTGGGCTGGAGCAGGGGTCAGCAACTGCCGGGACTCCAGTGTGCCATTAAAAATCCTGCCGGCGTGGCAACCCGCTGGCCCCTCCCCCGCCTTCCCTCGGAGCCCTGCTGCCAGGCACGCTGCGCTCTGGTGGACAGGGCTCCGCACTCCCATGGGGCAGTGTTTGGCTCTGCGAGGAGTGAAAGATGCTCCCCACTCATGCGGCGCCCTGCCGCCTTGCGCGCAGCACTTGGAGGGGCGGGGATGCACGTGCGGCAGCAGGGCTCAGAATGAGCAGGAAGCCTCATGGTAAGGGGTCTGGGGTTGGGGGGGTTGGGATAAGTGGGGGGCAATCAGAGGACAGGGAGCAGGGTGGGTTGGATGGAGAGTGGGATCACGGGGGGTGGTTTAGGCAGGGGTTTCTGGAGGGGGCAGTGGATGGGGCATGGGAGTCTCGGGGTCTGTTAGGGGGTGGGAGGTGGATAGGACACAGGGCAGTCAGGGAACAAGGAGCAAGGAGGGTCCTGGGGCACAGTTAGGGGTCTCTGGGGGGGTCAGGGAAGAAGGAGCTGGAGGGGGTTGGATGAGTTGGGAGTTCTGGGGGGGCTGTCAGGAGGTAGGGGTGTGGCAAGTGGTTGTGGCAGGCAGAGAGCAGGGGGGTGTATAGGTCCAGAGTTCTGGGGGTCCTGTCAGGGGGCAGGGAGCGGTTAGATAGGCACGGGAGTCCAGGGGTTCTGTCTGGGTGCGGGGCTGTAGACAAAGGTTGGGGCAGTCAGGGGACAGGTAGGGGGTAGGATCCTAGGGGGGCAGTCAGGGGACACGAGGCAGGGAGGCTTAGATAGGGAGTGGGGTTCCAGGAGGGGGTAGTCGGGACAAGGAACGGGTGGCATGGTGGTTCTGGGGGGGCAGTCACCCAGCCCTCTGCCCAGAGCCCTGACCCCTCCACACCCCTCAGGCCCCTGCCCTGAGCCTTGCACCCCCACACCCTGCCCCAGGCCCCTGCCCTGAGCCCTGTACCTACCAGCCCTCTGTTGACTCCTTCACTCCTCCACCCCCCATGACCCCAGCCCTGACTCTGGCACCCCCACACATACCCAGCCCCCCTACTCTGACACCTACACACCCCTCATGTGCCCCCAGTCATGACTCTTGCACTCCTCACATCCCCAGCCTCCCCACATCCCATGCACCCCGCACATCCCCACCCCCACCCTGAGCACCAAACGGGAGCCCCTGAACCCTCCGCGCACATTCCCACCTGCACCCCTCCCGCCAAATGGGAGCTGCCCAGGTAAGTGCCCCTACACCCAAACCTCCTGCCCCAACCCTGAGCCCCCTCCCTCATTCTAGCTCCTGGCCAGACCCTTCACCCTCAGCCCTGTGCTCGGTCCACTCCCACCCTCAGCTCAGTGCAGAGAGAGGAGGAGAATGGGCCAGAACCAGGGAGAAGGTAGGTACCCAACGTATGTGGGCAGGGCCGGGACCCCAGACCGGCAGCAGGCTGAGCGGGTCCGGCAGCTGGGATCCCGGCTGGCAGGAGCCGGAGGATGGAACACCTGAGCAGCAGTGGGCTGAGTCTGGGGTCCTGGCTGCCAGACCCACACAGCCCGCTGCTGGTCTGGGGTCCCGGCTGCTAGCCCCGCACAGCCCACTGCCGGTCGGTCTGGGGTTCTGGCTGACAGACCCTTCCCAGCTGGGGTCCCAGCCACAGGCCCCACTCAGCCCATTGCCAGCCTAGATGAACAGAACCCCAGACCAGCAGCAGGCTGAGCGGGCCAGTGGCGTAAGACGAACATTTTAATTTAATTTTAAATGAAGCTTCTTAAACATTTTGAAAACCTTGTTTATTTTACAATACACTAGTTTAGTTATATAATATACAGACTTGTAGAGAGAGACATTCTATAAAACATTAAAATGTAATACCGGCACGCGAAACCTTACATTAGAGTGAATAAATGAAGACTTGGCACACCACTTCTGAAAGGTTGCCAGCCCCTGGGCTGGAGGAACCTGGAGAGTACATTTCTATTTTAATCTAATCTACATTTCTATTTGTTTGGTTTTTGTAGGTTAAATTAATGCAGCCTCTGCTGCACTCTCTCCCAAGGGAGTAATGTTGCTGTGCACAATGAGAAATCTTGGGAAAATATTGAAATGAAATGGAAGCAGCATATGGTGGCAGAACCTAAGGAATTAAAAGCCCATTGGTTCTTATGTGTGTGCACTGACTCTGAACCAGAAGTGTAAGTTTTCTCGCTTTGTGGCTGCAGCCAGTATAATATTTAAATGTATATCGAGGATGGTCTAGACAGTATTTGGTCCTGCCATGAGGGCAGGGGACTGGACTCGATGACCTCTCGAGGTTCCTTCCAGTCCTAGAGTCTATGAATCTATGAAATTCTTGGCTTTTCCTACATGCTGTAGACTGTGAGTGCCTGGGAACAGGCAAGGGGAGAGGGAGCAAGAGGAGAAAGGCAGAGACATTGGAGAAGAATAACGGAGGGAGACAGAACACAGAGAGACAATACATGATTGAAGATGTCACTACTCCATCTTGCTCATCACAGGTGTTCAGAAAGCTAGGGAGTTGGAGGTTTCAAATATCAAGGGGGTCTCCACATACCTGATCTCTCCCCCCCAGCTCCCATTTTAGTATTAATTTTTATTATGAAATGTTTGGCTTACCCCCTATCTTCTCTTTCCCCACCCGTATTGCAATTTGGGTGGGTTTTTTTTGTTATTTTTTGCTTCCCTTTTGTTCATATCAATATAATTGTAACAGCAAAGGAATCTGTGGGAGCAAAAACTGACTCAAAACTTTATTTCCCCATCATGCAGGAACATGATACAAACATCGCACACAGCTGGAATCATAACACGGAAGGCCAGGGGATGGGAGATGCAGGGTTCCAAGTGTTCTGTTTTCTCAGATGACACATTCCAGCCCCTTGTATTCCTCCCTCCTGTGTGACCTGCTGGGTGTTGACACATTTATTGTCTCATTCTATTGATAATGTGATCGTAACATAATGTGACTGAAATTAAACCACTTCTAGACAAGGAACCAACAAAAGAGAAAAGCCGTTACTGCATTACCTGGTTTCACTTCCCAGCCAAACTGTTTGGAAGGCAGCTATGCTCACCACTATACCACCACCACCACAGCTGGCAGGGGCAGCTTTCCTGCAGGCTACGTGTGCTGGCAAAGGGGGTGACACATGACCATGGAGCTAGTAAGCAGGCTGGATGAGCTGGAAGCTGAGTTAGGAAGCAAAGGTGAAAACAGATCTCATTGGGAGCTGGTCCCACACCCAGCCTGCCCCTAGGAGAGGGGACCTGAAGCTCAACTTCAATCATAGAAAAATCTTCCCTCAGAAGGAAGGGGACAGCTTGTTTTAAAGACAAGGTTTGTGGTTTTTGCCCACTACATACAGAGGGGCTGGATAGTGCTGAGTCCAGACAAGACTCTGGTAGGGTGAGGAAGAAATTCAGGCTGCCAGTGACCTGAAGGAGGGAGAGGATATTTTGACAGTGATGGACACCTCAACTTAAAGGCCTTTGTCTGCCTCCTTCAAGTGATTGTTTGGCAAAGGAATGCAGCCCCCTCTGTCAAGCCGGGCCTTACACACCTCTAAGGATGGCAATTGTACCACCTCCCTAGGGAACCCCTTCCAGTGCTTCACCACCCTGCAAGTGAAAAAGTTTTTCCAAATATCCAACCAAGGCCTTCCCCACTGCAACTTGAGACCATTACTCCTTGTTCTGTCATCTGCCACCACTGAGAACAGCTGAGCTCCATCCTCTTTGGAACCCCCCTTCAGGTAGTTGAAGACTGCTATCAAATCCCTCCTCCCTCTTCTCTTCTGCAGACTAAATAACTCCAGTTCCCTCACCTTCTCTTCATAAATCATATGCCTAGGTGTCCTAATAATTTTTCTTGCCCTCTTCTGAATACTCTCCAATTTGTCCACATCCTTTCTGTAGCAGGGGGCCCAAAACTGGATGCAGTACTCCAGATGTGGCCACATCAGTGCCAAATAGAAGGGAATAATCACTTCCCTCAATCTGCTGGCAACATTCCTACTAATGCTGCCCAATACGCTGTTAACCTTCCTGGCAACAAGGGCACATTATTGACTCATATCCAGCTTCTTGTCTACTGTAATCCCCAGGTCTTTTTCTGCAGAACTGCCACTTAGCCAGTCTGTCCCCAGCCTGTAGTGGTGCATGGGACTCTTCCATCCTAAGTGAAGGACTCTGCACTTGTCCTTGTTGAACCTCATCAGATTTCTTTTGGCCCAATCCTCCAATTTGTCTAGGTCACTCTGGACCCAAACCCTACCCTCCAGCGGTTGGATTCTTTATGTGCTTTCACAGAGCGAAGAGCACATGTTCCATGATTTCATAGGGCAGAGTTTTATGCTATAGGGAGCTTTCCCTCTGTGGATGAACGTGGATGCACATTGTGACCTTTCTCAGGGTGCTGAGGGCCAAGAGTCTCCTTGTGGCCACCTACCACGAGGAAGAGGGACTTTTGCATTTGGCAGCTGGATGTTAGTGACCAAACTCACCAGCCCGTCACGCAGTCAAGCACCCTCCTCTGAGCTACAGCAACCTTGACAGTTGGCAATAAAGGCACCTTAACCCCTGAGTTCCTTCAATGTGTCCCCCTCTGGGGTCCAGCTCCAATCACCAGATACTCGGGGTATGTCTATACTAGCTGTCGAATTGGCGGGCAGTGATTGATCCAGCGGGGGGTCAATATATATCACCTCTAGTGTAGATGCAATAAATCGATCCTAGAGTACTCTTCTGTCGACCACTGTACTCCAGCTCGGTGAGAGGCGCAGGCATAGTCTACTGGGGAGCTGCAGCAGTCGACTCACCGCGATGAAGACACCACGGTAAGTCGATCTAAGTACATCAACTTCAGCTATGTTATTCATGTAGTTGAAGTTGCGTAACTTAGATTGATTCCCTCCCCTAGAGTAGACCATGGCTCAGAAAAATCCCAGATCCTCTCTGACCGAAGCAATGGCACATCCCAGGTTACCAGTTTTACTGTAGCCCACTGCTACTGGATCACACACAGCACTTGAGCACAGTTAGTGAACAAAGGGAAATTTCTTTAACAAGGGACAGAGATTTAAACAAACAAATGTGAATGATGGAAACCAACTGTTACCAACAAAACAAAATCACAAAATGCAACCTACACTTTTTAATAGTTACCTCTCCTACCTAAGTAGATTGAAGTCTGAGGCGACAGTCTAGTGCAGTGATTGCTAGTCCCTAGGAGC
This sequence comes from Gopherus evgoodei, assembly GCF_007399415.2. NCBI lineage: Eukaryota > Metazoa > Chordata > Testudines > Testudinidae > Gopherus > Gopherus evgoodei. Next base: position 1,402 of record NW_022059968.1, on the reverse strand, counting down.
CAGGGCCCTGCCTTTCTTGAAGCACCACTGGTCATTAGCGATCTCCTTGGTGAATGGACCTAGAGTGTTTCTCTCCATCCTGTTATAAAATGAATCAGTCTTTTGTGTATATTCACAGAAAGGACCATTTCCTCATTGTCATTCACACTTCCACAGGGTTTCGATGTCTATAATTTGTCTTTGATAGTTTTCTATTGGATTTTCTGGGCTAGCGCAAAGGTTGACAATGCAGCAACACATCGCATAACTGGCTAGCAAGGGATGGGTGACAATTCCCTCCCCTTGAATGGGTCATTCCCAACAAGACCTTTGATTGGGGTGACTCACTTTCATGACAATACCATATGGGCATAATTTTCCATATACTTACAGGACTCCTTCAATAGGACTCATACACACCTCTTGCAGTGATCAGGAGTAACAATAATTTACAAGCTTTCAGTAGAGAGCTCACTGCTATGCTTCCTGGATAAACATCATAAAAATCAGAGTATTAGGTGTGAGTTTGTCAGGTCTGAGGCAGGAGTTTCTTGTGAATTACTCTCTGCCAAGTGGCACCAAAGAGCATTTATCACACATGCACTGAGCTATACAGTCACACCCTGACAGAAGAGAAAGGCCAATACAAAACAGAGAAAGGAACAATAAAATACTAAAATGACAATGGCTGGAACTCAACATTTCTCTCAGTCTTTGGACTGATAGGTAATTAGAGCTTTTCCCTCAGTTGAACCAGGTGATCAAACAGCTGGCTCAGCCCTCCATACTAACACAGCTTTCTCACATATAAGGAGATGGGTCAAAATTGGAATTGATGTCATGACTCGTTTCCCAGAGGGGATCAGTCTGTCTGAGGCTATGTCTACCCTACAAACACTGGAAATATTCTTCTGACAACATAACACTGTCTACACTGGGGCTTAGGTCACATTAACTACTTCTCTCAGTGCAGTGAATTTTTCACACCCCTGAGAGATGTGGCAATGTCAACATAGCTTTTCAGTGTAGACTAGCCTCTAGATGGTTTTTAGATATGAAAGGCAATGGACCTCAGTCTTTTTCTTGGTACTGATGGTTGCCAACTGCAGCTTTCCTACTTGCTGGACACATCCTATGACAGATGTCAGGCCTTTCCTTTGCAAATTAGAGAAGTGGGGAAGTCAGCGACGCTTACAGTGTAAGTGGGTAAAAACTTAAACAATTTGTCTCCTCGAGCAGTTTTCCTTTTAATAGAAATTGACTTTGAAGCTAAGCAAAATATGCTCTATTTGAAATTAAAAAAAAAAAAATTTATACAGACCCAATATTCTCTTATACACTCTTTCTAACACCTGTTCTCCCACCTCAACCTTTGGAGTGAGGTTTTCTACCAGAACTCTTTACACTACAGGGGGGAAATTAA
>NW_022059967.1:0-30561 GCF_007399415.2 Gopherus evgoodei | reverse complement strand
GGGGCAGGCACGGGGTCTTTCCCCTCTAGGGGGCTCTGGCCCCAATCCAGTGTCAGAGGAGGGGGCACTGGCTGGCTCTGGGGGTGGGGGGATGGGGCACGGGGTCTTTCCCCTCTAGGGGACTCTGGCCCCAATCCAGTACCAGAGCAGGGGGCACTGGCTGGCTCCGGCGGGGGATGGGGGCCTTTCCCCTCTAAGGGGCTCTGGCTGATCTGCCCCAGGGCGAGAGCTCTACCCAGCCAGTGCATCTCCCTCGGCCTGGCAAGTTACTTAGGTCCAGCCGCGATTCGGCCCCATTGCCAAGGGCGCCCCAGCCCCCTTGGATCCCTGGCTGGAACCTACCTGGCAAGAGGCAGAGTGGGAGCAGGACACAGACCCACGCTGGCCCCATCTCCATGGTTGTCGGGGTTCACGTGTCCTGATGCCAGGGTGCGGAGGAGAGCCCTGTGTGCTGCAGCCAGCTCTGCGTCCTGGCTTTTCTCCGCGGTGCCCATCAGCAGGAGATGCACCCCACTGCATGCCCGTGCACGCCCCCAAGGGTCCTGCCCACCCCTGCAGCTTTCCGGCCTCAGGCACCAGCTCGCCTCCTGAGCACGCTGAACAGCTGCTGGCTGCCTTCACGCTTGGCTGGGAGACTGGGGTGGGGCATTCGGGGGGTGCTCTGCAGTCCCCAGGGCCGGCCGAGGGGGCCCATGTTGCAGGGAGTGGGGCGGGAATTCTCCGGCCTAGTAGGGATCTGTGTGCACCTCACAGGCCACAGCCAGGCCCCCCAACGATCACCAGGGCAGATCTCTGAGAAACAGCCACTCAGGGTTTTAAGCCGCGGCTCCAAGGGGCTGTTCTCCTCCCAATGCCCCGTCCGACCGGGTCCCGCTCCCCCTCCTGGCCGGGGGCACATCCAGCCTTTCACTGCTGGAGCAGAGAGCCCCCGACCCCAGGGCCGAGTCCTCCCGACCCTCCCTGGCCCCACTGAGTGGCAGGAGATCCCGGCAGCCCTGCACCAGGGCTCCAAACCCTGCCACGCCCCAGCATATCACCAGCCGGTGGGGAGCGCGGGGCTCAGCTCCAGGCATGGGGGGTGCAGGGAGCACAAAGCCCGGCTCCGGGTGTGGGGGCGCAGGGAGCACGGGGCCCAGCTCCGGGTGTGGGGGCACAGGGAGCGCAAGGCCCGGCTCCAGGCATGGGGGGTGCAGGGAGCGCAAGGCCTGGCTCCGGGTGTGGGGGCGCAGGGAGCGCAAGGCCCGGCTCCGGGTGTGGGGGCGCAGGGAGCGCAAGGCCCGGCTCCGGGTGTGGGGGCGCAGGGAGCACGGGGCCTGGCTCCGGGTGTGGGGGGCGCAGGGAGCGCAAGGCCCGGCTCCGGGTGTGGGGGCGCAGGGAGCATGGGGCCCAGCTCCGGATGTGGGGGCGCAGGGAGCGCAAGGCCCGGCTCCGGGTGTGGGGTCGCAGGGAACACGGGGCCCGGCTCCGGGTGTGGGGGCGCAGGGATCACGGGGCCCGGCTCCGGGTGTGGGGGCGCAGGGAGCACGGGGCCCAGCTCCAGGTGTGGGGGCGCAGGGAGCACGGGGCCCGGCTCCAGGTGTGGGGGCGCAGGGAGCACGGGGCCCGGCTCCGGGTGTGGGGGCGCAGGGAGCACGGGGCCCGGCTCCAGGCATGGGGGGTGCAGGGAGCGCAAGGCCTGGCTCCGGGTGTGGGGGCGCAGGGAGCGCAAGGCCCGGCTCCGGGTGTGGGGGCACAGGGAGCACGGGGCCAGGTCCAGGCATGGGGAGCACAGGGAGCACAAGGCCCGGCTCCGGGTGCAGCAGCGCAGGGAGCACGGGGCCCGGCTCCGGGTGTGGGGGTGCAGGGAGCACAGGGCCCGGCTCCGGGTGCGGGGGGCGCAGGGAGCACAGGGCCCGGCTCCGGGTGTGGGGGGCGCAGGGAGCGCAAGGCCCGGCTCCAGGCATGGGGGGCGCAGGGAGCACGGGGCCCGGCTCCGGGTGTGGGGGCACAGGGAGCACGGGGCCAGGTCCAGGCATGGGGAGCACAGGGAGCACAAGGCCCGGCTCCGGGTGTGGGGGCACAGGGAGCTCGGGGCCCAGCTCCGGGTGTGGGGTCGCAGGGAGCACGGGGCCCGGCTCCGGGTGTGGGGGCGCAGGGAGCACGGGGCCCGGCTCCGGGTGTGGGGGCGCAGGGAGCACGGGGCCCGGCTCCGGGTGTGGGGGGCGCAGGGAGCGCAAGGCCCGGCTCCGGGTGTGGGGGCGCAGGGAGCACGGGGCCCGGCTCCGGGTGTGGGGGGCGCAGGGAGCACGGGGCCTGGCTCCGGGTGTGGGGGGCGCAGGGAGCGCAAGGCCCGGCTCCAGGTGTGGGGGCGCAGGGAGCACAAGGCCCGGCTCCGGGTGTGGGGACACAGGGAGCACGGGGCCAGGTCCAGGCATGGGGAGCACAGGGAGCACAAGGCCCGGCTCCGGGTGCAGCAGCGCAGGGAGCACAGGGCCCGGCTCTGGGTGTGGGGGCGCAGGGAGCACGGGGCCCGGCTCCAGGCATGGGGGGCGCAGGGAGCATGGGGCCCAGCTCCAGGCATGGGGGGCACAGGGAGCACGGGGCCCAGCTCCGGGTGTGGGGGCGCAGGGAGCGCAAGGCCCGGCTCCGGGTGTGGGGGCACAGGGAGCACGGGGCCCGGCTCCGGTGTGGGGGCGCAGGGAGCACGGGGCCCGGCTCCGGTGTGGGGGCGCAGGGAGCACGGGGCCCGGCTCCGGGTGTGGGGGCGCAGGGAGCACGGGGCCCGGCTCCAGGCATGGGGGGCGCAGGGAGCACGGCGCTCAGCTCCGGGTGTGGGGGCGAAGGGAGCACGGGGCCCGGCTCCAGGCATGGGGGGCGCAGGGAGCACGGGACCCGGCTCCAGGCATGGGGGGCGCAGGAAGCACGGGGCCCAGCTCCAGGCATGGGGGGCGCAGGAAGCACGGGGCCCAGCTCCGGGTGTGGGGGCGCAGGAAGCACGGGGCCCAGCTCCGGGCGCAGGGAGCACGGGGCCCAGCTCCAGGCATGGGGGGCGCAGGGAGCACGGGGCCCAGCTCCAGGCATGGGGGGCGCAGGGAGCACGGGGCCCAGCTCCAGGTGTGGGGGCGCAGGGAGCACAGGGCCCGGCTCTGGTGTGGAGGCGCAGGGAGCGCAAGGCCCGGCTCCGGGTGTGGGGGCGCAGGGGGCCCAGCTCCAGGCATGGGGGGCGCAGGGAGCACGGGGCCCAGCTCCGGGTGTGGGGGCGCAGGGAGCACGGGGCTCAGCTCCGGGTGTGGGGGCGCAGGGAGCACGGGGCCCGGCTCCAGGCATGGGGGGCGCAGGGAGCACGGGGCCCGGCTCCAGGCATGGGGGGCGCAGGGAGCACGGGGCCCACCCCAAGCCGAGCACAGAGGGGAGACCCCATTGGTCCAGCCTGGGGCTGCACTGCAGGCGTGTTCGTGTCCCCTGGCAGCCAGTGCTGACCCCAGTGCGGCACTAGGGGGCGCTGTGCGGCAGGGCGTGGGGTGGGGGGTCCGGGTGGGACCCTGGGGCCCGGGTGGGACCCTGGGGCCCTTGGCCAAATGGCACTTTGCTGCCTGCGCTCGGTCTCAGCCCTGTCAATGGGATACAGACTTTTCCTCAGCAGCTTCCCTCACCAACTGCTGTGTGGGGAGATTTGTAACCAGCCCCCCGCCACCCCAGAGGGGCCACGTCCTAGCCTCGGGCAAGGGGTCCTCCTATAACCAACCCCGCCCCACCCCAGCCGCGCCGGGTCCTCGTATAACCAGCCCCAGGCCTGCCCCGGGGGGAACACGTCCCAGCGCCGGGAGAGGGGTCCCCCTATAGCCGGCCCCCGCCCCGCCCCACAGGAGCCGCGTCTTTGAAATTCAGCTATTCCGGGCCGCAGGGTTAGTTCCCTGCGCGGTAATTTCAGAGGGGGCTGGAGCGGAGGCGCAGCACCCGCGGTTCGCCGCCAGAGGGCGCTCACGCAGCAGGTAGGGGAGGGGCGCAGACGCCATTCCTTGCTCAGCCCCCCCTCCCCCGGGGCATCAGCCTGGCACGCGGGGGCGGGGGATCATTAGGTGCCCACACTGGAAAGTTTGTACCTCAAAATCTGGGCCTGGGGTGTGTCCCCAGGAGACTCGGAGAGGCAGAGGCAGAGGGCTGGATAGGATGCAAGGGGTGCAGTGAGGGGCTGGGTGGGGTGCAGAGGGGGGGCTAGGGGATGCAGTGAGTGGGTTTGCAGTGGGGTTGGAGGGTGGGGGGTGCAGTGGGGTTGGGTGCAGTCGGGGGGGTGCAGGGGTTGGGGGCCGTGCGGGGAGCAGTGGAGGAGGTGGGGGTGCAGTCGGGGGGGTGGTTCAGGGGGTCAGGGTGCAGGGCGTGGTGCGGGGAGCTGGGGGGTGCAGTCAAAGGGGTGCAGGGGCTGGGGGCTGTGCGGGGGGCGGGGCTGGGGGCGCAGTGGGGGGTCCCGGTCTCTCGTGGCCGGGGCAGGAAGCGCTGCACGGAGCTGGGGGGGGGGGAGCCCGGAAAAGGCAGCGGCTTCCTGCTCCCGCCCCGCCCGGCCTAGTCCCGCCGCCGGAGCCGGAGCCGGAGCCGAGCGCAGCGGAGCGGCCTGACCGGTCCGGTCCGGTCCGGTGCGGAGCTAGCGGCGGGTGAGACTAGACAAGACGAGACCGCCCTGGGGGGAGGGGGCGCGGAGCGGAAGTGGCGTTTCCGGTGGGAATCCCCCGGCCTCGCGTCCCGCTCCCCTCCCCGAGTGGTGCCCGGGTCGGGAGGCGCCCTGAGGGGCAGGGCAGGGGTGGTTCTCGGGGGCTGTGAGGGGTGGCCTTCCCCGTTCTCTAGCCTGGGGCCCTGTAAGGGCTCTGGGGCTCCAGGGGGGCTGGATCTGAGCTGCCCCCTCCCCGAAGGGAAGGGCCCCGTGTCCGCCCCCCTGCAGTTTAGTCCTGACTCCCCCCCCAGAGGTGGCGCCTCCTAGAGGGGGAACCCTCCCCGGCTGCCGGGGGTGGGCTCTGTGCCCCATAGGGGAGTACCGGGGCGATAGACCCTGCATGGGGACGGGTGGCGAGGGTGCCCCGTGCGGGGACAGATGGGGAGGGGGTACTGGGGGTGGGTCACGCCCAGGTTACACTTTAATGCCTAACCGCCTCCCTTCCCCCCGCGCGATTCCTGCCATGTCTGGAATTGGTGAAATATTTCACTGAACTTGACCCACCGTCTCTGACCCGCCCCCCAGGACAGGCGGGGCCCATCCCCCCCCAAACATCCCGCGGACACAGAGACCCCTCCCCCACCCGCAACCTGTCAGGAACAGCCGGACAGATTCTGGGAGTCCCCAGCAGAGACTGGAGCCCCCCAGGGGGGCAAATGTGTCTACAGCTCCCAGAAGGGGGGGAGCCACAAGGGGCTGCAGGTCGGGAGTGAGGGGCACTGGCAGGGCTGAGCTAGCAGGGACTGTGGGTCGGGAGTGAGGGGCACCGCAGAGCAGGGATCAGAGGCCCAGGGCTGGGCTAGCAGGGGCTATGGGTCGGGAGTGAGGGGCACTGGCAGAGTAGGGGTGAGGGTAGCAGGGACTGCGGGTCGGGAGTGAGGGGCATTGGCAGAGCGGGGGTGGGGGTAGCAGGGACTGCGGGTCGAGAGTGAGGGGCACCGGCAGAGCGGGAGGGTGGGGGTAGCAGGGGCTGTGGGTCGGGAGTGAGGGGCACCGGCAGAGCGGGAGGGTGGGGGTAGCAGGGGCTGTGCGTCGGGAGTCAGGGGCACCGGCAGAGCGAGAGGGTGGGGGTAGCAGGGGCTGCGGGTTGGGAGTGAGGGGCACCGGCAGAGCGGGAGGGTGGGGGTAGCAGGGGCTGTGGGTCGGGAGTGAGGGGCACCGGCAGAGCGGGAGGGTGGGGGTAGCAGGGGCTGCGGGTCGAGAGTGAGGGGCACCGGCAGAGCGGGAGGGTGGGGGTAGCAGAGGCTGCGGGTTGGGAGTGAGGGGCACTGGCAGAGCGGGGGTGGGGGTAGCAGGGGCTGCGGGTTGGGAGTGAGGGGCACCGGCAGAGCGGGAGGGTGGGGGTAGCAGGGGCTGCGGGTCGAGAGTGAGGGGCACCGGCAGAGCGGGAGGGTGGGGGTAGCAGAGGCTGCGGGTTGGGAGTGAGGGGTACTGGCAGAGCAGGAGGGTGGGGGTAGCAGGGGCTGCGGGTTGGGAGTGAGGGGCACTGGCAGAGCGGGGGTGGGGGTAGCAGGGGTTGCGGGTTGGGAGTGAGGGGCACTGGCAGCGGGGGTGGGGGTAGCAGGGGTTGCGGGTTGGGAGTGAGGGGCACTGGCAGAGCGGGAGGGTGGGGGTAGCAGGGGCTGCGGGTCGGGAGTGAGGGGCACTGGCAGAGCGGGGGTGGGGGTAGCAGGGGCTGCGGGTTGGGAGTGAGGGGCACCGGCAGAGCGGGAGGGTGGGGGTAGCAGAGGGTGCGGGTTGGGAGTGAGGGGCACTGGGGTAGCAGGGGCTGCGGGTCGGGAGTGAGGGGCGCCGGCAGAGCGGGAGGGTGGGGGTAGCAGGGGCTGCGGGTCGGGAGTGAGGGGCACTGGCAGAGCGGGGGTGGGGGTAGCAGGGGCTGCGGGTTGGGAGTGAGGGGCACTGGGGTAGCAGGGGCTGCGGGTCGGGAGTGAGGGGCGCCGGCAGAGCGGGAGGGTGGGGGTAGCAGGGGCTGCGGGTTGGAGTGAGGGGCACTGGCAGAGCGGGGGTGGGGGTAGCAGGGGCTGCGGGTCGGGAGTGAGGGGCACCGGCAGAGCGGGGGTGGGGGTAGCAGGGGCTGCGGGTTGGGAGTGAGGGGCACCGGCAGAGCGGGGGTGGGGGTAGCAGGGGCTGCGGGTTGGGAGTGAGGGGCACTGGCAGAGCGGGGGTGGGGGTAGCAGGGGCTGCGGGTTGGGAGTGAGGGGCACTGGCAGAGCGGGGGTGGGGGTAGCAGGGGCTGCGGGTCGGGAGTGAGGGGCACTGGCAGAGCGGGGGTGGGGGTAGCAGGGGCTGCGGGTCGGGAGTGAGGGGCACTGGCAGAGCGGAGGTGGGGGTAGCAGGGGCTGCGGGTCGGGAGTGAGGGACACTGGCAGAGCGGGGGTGGGGGTAGCAGGGGCTGCGGGTCGGGAGTGAGGGGCACCGGCAGAGCGGGAGGGTGGGCGTAGCAGGGGCTGCGGGTTGGGAGTGAGGGGCACTGGCAGAGCGGGGGTGGGGGTAGCAGGGGCTGCCGGTTGGGAGTGAGGGGCGCCGGCAGAGCGGAGGTGGGGGTAGCAGGGGCTGCGGGTCGGGAGTGAGGGGCGCCGGCAGGCTCTCTCTGTCCTTGGGAGGTCAGTGCTCCCCGGCTGGTGACTGGCGCTGGGGGTTGTGGGTCGGTTGGGCTGGGGGGGGGATGTTGCCGCGGCTCATCACGTCCTGCAGGAAGTTGAGGCTCCGATGAGGCTCTGAGTCTCTTGCTGTAAATAATCTGGGGCCCTCGCTCTGTGTTTCAGCGCAGTGGAGCTGCCTTTCCGGTTGAGGGAGGGGTGCACAGAGGAACCCAGGTGTCCGGGGCCCTGCAGCCCCTGGGGAGGGGGGGATTTGCTGCTTGTAGCCACATCTCAGCATCACCTAGAGGCAGGTACCAGATGGGGAGGCTTGGGGGGTGGGCTGCTGTTCCCTGCTGCGCACCCCGATCCTTACCTCCCCATTGCCCCTCCTTCCTGACCTGCTGCACCATCCCCCTGCTCCCCCCACCTGCTGCCCCCTCAGCCCCCCCTGCTCAGCTGACATTTTCTAGCAGCTTTAGGAAATGCTGAGGGGTCCAATTTCCACCCCCCCAAGGGAGAAGAGGGGGTGAAATTACCCCCCACCCGGTTGCTCTTGGGCTCAGCCAGGCCTGCGGAACTGACAGCCACAGGATCCGGCTGGGCTGCGGGAGGGGGGGACTGTATGGCTATTCCGGAACTGGCCACTGGGGGCCAGTGACTCCTGGGCTAGTGCTCTGTAGGCTCAGACAGACGCCCCCGCCCCCCTGCCCATCTCTGGGCTCCTGCCCTGTCCCAAGGGTGGGGCATGAGTCAAGCTGGCAGTTGGGAGCCCCTCCTTCCCCCCCGCCCGGCCAGGGATGTGAGCCTCTTTGTGCCACACAAACCCTGCATTCATCACGCGCTCACCTCCAGCTCGCACTGGAATGTCTGGGCTGGGCAAGAAGCATGAGGGGTGCAGGAGACACAGGGAGCGTGTGGCCCCCCCTGCTCCCCACAGCCCACCCAGTACATCCAACCCCCAGTACACCCTCCCAAGCACGCTTAGCCACCCCACATCCTCTGTGGGGAGGAGGGGGGTTTGTACCACTGGGGGGGTGGCCTTTCCCATGGTGGGCTGAGACAGGCGCAACTGGAGTGGGGGGCAGGGAGAGATCGAGTCCACAGGGAACAGGGAGGGATCGGGGCCGGTGGGGGGCAGGGAGGGATCGGGGACGGGGAAGGATTGGAGCCGGGGAGGGCGGGGAGGGATCGGGGCCGGTGGGGGGCAGGGAGGGATCGGGGACGGGGAAGGATTGGAGCCGGTGAGGGCGGGGAGGGATCGGGGCCGGTGGGGGGCAGGGAGGGATCGGGGACAGGGAAGGATTGTAGCCGGAGAGGGCGGGGAGGGATCGGGGCCGGTGGGGGGCAGGGAGGGATCGGGGACAGGGAAGGATTGTAGCCGGTGAGGCGGGGAGGGATCGGGGCCGGTGGGGGGCAGGGAGGGATCGGGGACAGGGAAGGATTGTAGCCGGTGAGGGCGGGGAGGGATCGGGGCTGGTGGGGGGCAGGGAGGGATCGGGGACAGGGAAGGATTGGAGCCGGTGAGGGCGGGGAGGGATCGGGGCCGGTGGGGGGCAGGGAGGGATCGGGGACGGGGAAGGATTGGAGCCGGTGAGGGCGGGGAGGGATCGGGGCCGGTGGGGGGCAGGGAGGGATCGGGGACAGGGAAGGATTGTAGCCGGTGAGGGCGGGGAGGGATCGGGGCCGGTGGGGGGCAGGGAGGGATCGGGGACAGGGAAGGATTGGAGCCGGTGAGGGCGGGGAGGGATCGGGGCCGGTGGGGGGCAGGGAGGGATCGGGGACAGGGAAGGATTGTAGCCGGTGAGGGCGGGGAGGGATCGGGGCCGGTGGGGGGCAGGGAGGGATCGGGGACGGGGAAGGATTGGAGCCGGTGAGGGCGGGGAGGGATCGGGGCCGGTGGGGGCAGGGAGGGATCGGGGACGGGGAAGGATTGGAGCCGGTGAGGGCGGGGAGGGATCGGGGCCGGTGGGGGGCAGGGAGGGATCGGGGACGGGGAAGGATTGGAGCCGGTGAGGGCGGGGAGGGATCGGGGCCGGTGGGGGGCAGGGAGGGATCGGGGACGGGGAAGGATTGGAGCCGGTGAGGGCGGGGAGGGATCGGGGCTGGTGGGGGGCAGGGAGGGATCGGGGACGGGGAAGGATTGGAGCCGGTGAGGGCGGGGAGGGATCGGGGCCGGTGGGGGGCAGGGAGGGATCGGGGACGGGGAAGGATTGGAGCCGGTGAGGGCGGGGAGGGATCGGGGCCGGTGGGGGGCAGGGAGGGATCGGGGACGGGGAAGGATTGGAGCCGGTGAGGGCGGGGAGGGATCGGGGCCGGTGGGGGGGCAGGGAGGGATCGGGGACGGGGAAGGATTGGAGCCGGGGAGGGCGGGGAGGGATCGGGGCCGGTGGGGGGCAGGGAGGGATCGGGGACGGGGAAGGATTGGAGCCGGGGAGGGCGGGGAGGGATCGGGGCCGGTGGGGGGCAGGGAGGGATCGGGGACGGGGAAGGATTGGAGCCGGTGAGGGCGGGGAGGGATCGGGGCTGGGGGTTGCTGCCTGCGCCCCTGTGACCTACCCTGGTGTCTTTGGCAGGTGGGTCCCCCCCAGGGGCAGGATGGAGCCAGACGAGCCATACAATGGGGTGAGTGGTGGGGGGAGGGGAGAGCCCCCTGATACCCTATTGCTGAAGGGCCTGCTTGGCCCCAGTCGCCCCCTCTCCCCCGCACAGGTAGGGGGTTAGAATTGGGGGTGGGGCTCCCCAAGGGTCTTCCCACATTGGCCCTTCAATCCCTCCCCCTTTCTGTTCCCCCTGGTGCCCTCTCTGGGCCCCTGCCCCTCTCCCATGGGGCACATCCCACCATCTCTCTCTGCCCCCAGGGCCCGGTGCTGGACGCCCCCAGTGGACCCAGCATGGCCATCATCGGGGCTGAGGACGAGGATTTTGAGAACGACATCGAGCCGGTGAGGGCATGGGGAGGGGGGTTGGAGGAGGGGATGGGGGATCAGGGAGGGGGTGGGACGTGGGGGGGATTGCGGCATGGGGGGCTGGAGGAGGGGATGGGGAGGGGTGGGGCATGGGGGGATTGGAGGTGGGGGGGCTGGAGGAGGGGATGGGGGATTGGGGAGGGGGTGGGGCGTGGGGGGGCTGGAGGAGGGGACAGGGAGGGGTGGGGCGTGGGGGGGATTGGGGTGGGTCTGGAGGAGGGGACGGGAGATCAGGGAAGGGGGGCTCAGCAGGGGCTCAATGCCAGGCTGTGCCCCCCCCCCAGACGCCGGAGGACCACAGCAGCCTGTTCCAGAGCGTGGTGGTGGTGAAGACACACCCGGCCTACCTCATGGCCTTTCTCCAGCATGTGGTTCTGCAGTTCGACTCCTGCCCCATGGTGAGGGGGGGGAACTGGGTGTGAATCCTCCTCCGGGGAGAGGGGCAGAGTCCGGGGGGGCATCAGCTCTCTAGACCTGGTGATGTTTGAGCCCCCCTGGCTGGAGGTCAAAGGTCACTGACCCAATGGGTTAGGTTGGTTCAGTGACCAGGCAATGGCTGGGGGGGCGCTCCTGAGGGCGGGGAATTGAGGCGGGATCCCAGCAGTGGTGGAGGGGCAGCATGGGGAGCACAGACTAGGGGGGTGCCTGGCAGTGGTGGAGGGGCAGCGGGGAAAGCAGGCTGGGGGCTACTGGGCAGTGGGGGGGGCAGCGGGAGAGGCAGGCTGGAGGGGGTACCTGGCAGCAGGGGAGAGGCAGTGAGGGGGGAGGCAGGCTGGGGGGGTACCTGGCAGTGGGGGAGGGGCAGTGATGGGGGACGCGGGCTGGGGGGGTACCTGGCAGCGGGGGAGGGGCAGCAGGGGAGGCAGGCTGGGGGGGTACCTGGCAGTGGGGGAGGGGCAGTGATCGGGGACACGGGCTGGGGGAGTACCTGGCAGCGGGGGAGGGGCAGCAGGGGAGGCAGGCTGGAGGGGGTACCTGGCAGTGGGGGAGGGGCAAAGGGGGAGGCAGGCTGGGGGTGGGGTACCTGGCAGCGGGGGAGGGGCAGCGGGGGAGGCGGACTGGGGATGGGGTACCTGGCAGCGGGGGAGGCAGGCTGGGGGTGGTACCTGGCAGCGGGGGAGGGGCAGAGGGGGAGGTGGGCTGGGAGTGGGGTACCTGGCAGCTGGGGAGGGGCAGTGGGGGAGGCGGGCTGGGGGGGGTACCTGATAGCGGGGGAGGGGCAGCAGAGGAGGTGGGCTGGGGGCGTACCTGGCAGCAGGGGAGGGGCAACGGGGGAGGCAAGCTGGGACTTGCCTGTCCCCCTGGCTCTCAGGTGCCCCCCGTTCTGACCCCCCCATCCCTCCAGCTCTGCTACTTGCACGTGGATCTGATCCGCAGCGCGAGCCCCAAGGAGGGGAAGAAACTCTTCCTGGATTTCTACCACACGTTCCTGGACAAGGCAGGGGTGAGAAACCCCCCGTGGCCCCTGCACTCCCCAGAATGACCCCCCTATCCCTGCAGAATGAGCCCCCCCCAGCTGTTCCTTCTCCCAAGGGTGACCCCAACCATCCCAAGGAACCTGCCCCCCCGTGATTCCATTGGGGCTCCCTCTGAGGGCATCAGACCTACGACCCCCCTACCCCGGATCTCATTCACCCCCTCAGCTGCAGTTCTCAGGCCCCGGGTCCCCTTGGTGCCCCCCTGCCCCCCGGAAATTGACCCTTTGTTCTAACTGCCCCTTCTCTCTCTCTCTCCAGCTCCTGCGTGTCCCCATCCCGGCCCAGGTGCAGTTTGAACTGGGTGAGCGTCGCACTCAGAGCTTGGGGAGAATGGAGATAACCCGCCTCCCAGCCCCGCCCCCCCCAATTCCCTGGGGCCAGATGGGGCAGGGGAGATCCTGAATCCCATTGCTTCCCGGCCCTCAGGGTCACCTCCCGGGCTCACCAACTGCCCCGTAGATGCAGCTGCCTCTGGGATGGGACCTGGCAGTTGTTTACAGCAGCTTTGAACACGGAGCAAGGAGAATCCTGGGGATGGACTAGCAGGGGCTGCTGATCGGGAGTGAGGGGCACTGGCAGGGCTGGGCTGGCAGGGGCTGTGGATCGAGAGTGAGGGGCATCGGCAGAGCTGGGCTGGCAGGGGCTGCGGATCGAGAGTGAGGGGCATCGGCAGAGCTGGGCTGGCAGGGGCTGTGGATCAAGAGTGAGGGGCACCGGCAGGGCTGGGCTGGCAGGGGCTGCGGGTCGGGAGTGAGGGGCATCGGCAGAGCTGGGCTGGCAGGGGCTGCGGATCGAGAGTGAGGGGCACCGGCAGGGCTGGGCTGGCAGGGGCTGCGGGTCGGGAGTGGGGGGCATCGGCAGAGCTGGGCTGGCAGGGGCTGTGGATCGAGAGTGAGGGGCATCGGCAGGGCTGGGCTTGCAGGGGGCTGCGGGTCGGGAGTGAGGGGCACCGGCAGGGCTGGGCTGGCAGGGGCTGCGGATCGAGACTGAGGGGCATCGGCAGGGCTGGGCTGGCAGGGGCTGCGGGTCGGGAGTGAGGGGCACCGGCAGAGCTGGGCTGGCAGGGGGCTGCGGGGCGGGAGGGAGGGGCACCGGCAGGGCTGGGCTGGCAGGGGCTGCGGATCGAGAGTGAGGGGCACCGGCAGGGCTGGGCTGGCAGGGGCTGCGGGTCGGGAGTGAGGGGCACCGGCAGAGCTGGGCTGGCAGGGGGCTGCGGGGCGGGAGGGAGGGGCACCGGCAGGGCTGGGCTGGCAGGGGCTGCGGATTGAGAGTGAGGGGCACCGGCAGGGCTGGACTGGCAGGGGCTGCTGGTCGGCAGTGAGGGGCACCGGCAGGGCTGGGGCGGGGGCAGGGCTGGGCTGACAGGGTCTGCGGGTCGGGAGTGAGGGGCACCGGCAGGGCTGGGCTGGCAGGGGCTGCGGGTTGGGAGTGAGGGGCACCGGCAGGCCTGGGGGGGCTGGCAGAGCTGGGGGTGGCCGTGGGAAAGGCCGGATGGGGGGGTGTAGCCGACCGGGGCCAGGCCCTGCCGAGCTGGCACAGGGAACCACCTGGTGGCCGACGCGCAGCCCTGCAGCCGTCCCTGAATGGCTGAACACCCCCCCCCCTTTGGCCCCCGGGTCCCCCCCCACCTCCTGTGCGGCAGCAGGGAGCTGGCGGATTGACCAGGGGATGTCGCGGGGGAGTTTTGCTGGGACTGGCTGCGTGGGGGGGGCAGAGCAGGGGGTGAGTTTAGGGGAGGGACGGGACCTGTGCCGGGAGGGGGCTGGGGCCAGGTGGGAAACTGGCCAAAGGCTGGAGGAGGAGCCGGGGGAGGGGGTGAGATGCTGGGGGGTCAGTTTGGGGCTGGCTGGGAGCCCCAGGGCTGGGGTCTAAGCTCCCTGCCCCCCAGAGGGACCCGACTGGGGGTCCTGGTTGTACCCACAAACCCAGCTTGGGGCCGTGTTCCTGACACGTAACAAACCTTCTGTGTCTCTGGCTGAGAGTCCCGGGGATCGCGGGAAGTGGGGGGTGCAGGGCCCGACTCCCCCACAGTCCGTGGCAGCCCCCCCCATCACTGGTGTGGACCCCCCCCCACACACACCTGATTTACTAGGAAAGCCCCAGATCTTATTGGGCTGAAGCTGCTGCTGAGACCCAGGATTTGCCTTCACTTCCTGTCCCAAACAGACAGAGAGCTGGGTCCCAGGCCCAGGCGAGGGATCCCCACATACCCAGCCCTGCCCTGCCCCCGCTTGGTGTGTGGCGATCAGGAAATCATGTAAGATCCAGGCTGGGGAGGGGGATGTGGGTCCGGCAGAGGGGAAGTTGGGGGAAGGCTGGGTCCTGGGGGGCTTTGGGAGTTGTCTCTTCCAAATACAGAACCGGGATCCTTCACTCGGCACCGGAAAAGACTCTCAATCCCTGGCTCAGGGCACTGCTGGGGGGAGCTCGCAGCACCAGGGTCCCTGGCTGGGGGCACTGCTGGGGTGAAGCTTGCAGCGCCAGGGTCCCCAGCTGGGGGCACTGCTGTGGGGAAGCTCGCAGCACCAGGTCCTGGCTCAGGGCACTGCTGGGGTGCAGCTCGCAGCACCAGGGTCCCCAGCTCAGCCACTGCGGTGGGGAAGCTCACAGCGCCCTGTTCTCTCCCCACAGAC
Organism: Gopherus evgoodei; assembly: GCF_007399415.2. Lineage (NCBI taxonomy): Eukaryota > Metazoa > Chordata > Testudines > Testudinidae > Gopherus > Gopherus evgoodei. The sequence goes on along the minus strand of NW_022059967.1, from coordinate 16,218 downwards.
CGGATCCGCCCAGAGCTGCTCCCGGACGAGACCCTGCGCCAGTTCCTGATCGACATCCAGAACTTCCAGGAGCCCGAGATCTCCCGGCAGCTGGAGGATTTCAGGTGGGTCCTGCCAGGGGCTCCCAGGGAGGGTGAAGGGGGAGCGGGTGAGGGCGGGGCGGGCGGCGGGAGGCGGATTGGGGGCGGGCAGGGGCTGGGCCTGGCTCACTGGGGCCCCCCCCAGGTCGAAGCGGATGATGGGGATGACGCCGGGCGAGCAGGAGCTGGCGGAGCTGGAGTCGTATCACACCCGGGATCGCGGGATCCGCGAGGCCAAGGAGAAGCAGCTGGCAGAGCTGCTGCTGGTGCGGCTGGATGAGATGCAGTGAGTGACCCCCCCCCGGGACCCCTACCCCCCTCTGGCAGCCTTCCCAGGTCCCCCCCTGGGACCCCCACCGCCCTCCGCCAGCCTGCCCAGGTCCCCACCCCCCCGGGACTCCCTGGGACCCCCACCCCCCTCCGCCAGCCTGCCCAGGTCCCCACCCCCCCGGGACTCCCTGGGACCCCCACCCCCCTCCACCAGCCTGGCCAGGTTTCCCCCCCCCCGGGACTCCCTGGGACCCCCACCCCCCTCCGCCAGCCTGCCCAGGTCCCCACCCCCCCGGGACTCCCTGGGACCCCGGCCCCCACCCCCCTCCACCAGCCTGGCCAGAGGGGAACCAGCTGTCCCCCCGCCCCGCCCTGCTGTAGCTGCCGGTTGGATCATCCCTGGGGCCGGATAAAGCCCCCGGCCTGGCCCCCTCCCGCTGCTGGAACATGCTTCCCTGCCCCACGGCCAGCCCCAGGGTCAGCGCCCCACGCCGCCATGCCAGTGAGTGCTGGGCCCCTGCTGGGCGGGGGCGGCTTATGCAGAAGGGGTGGAGGGCGGTGGGGCAGTTATCCGGGGGGAGGCTATGCGGGGGGGGGCGGGGGCGGGTTATCCGGGGGCACAGGATACGTAGGGGGGTGGAGGTGGGTTATCCGGGAAGGTGGGTTATGCAGGGGGGCAGGAGCGGGTTATGGTGGGGGGGTTATGTGAGGGGGGCAGGAGCGGGTTATGGTGGGGGGGTTATGTGGGGGGGGGTTATCTGGGGGGACGGGTTATCTGGGGGGGCGGGTTATGCAGGGGGGCAGGAGCGGGTTATGGTGGGGGGGTTATGTGAGGGGGCGGGTTATCTGGGGGGGCGGGGGCTGCTGTGCACAGGACTCGGGGGGGTTATCTGGGGGGGTGGGTTATGCAGGGGGGGCGGGGGCTGCTGTGCACAGGACGGGGGGGTTATCGGGGGGGGCGGGTTATGCGGGGGGGGCGGGGGCTGCTGTGCACAGGACTCGGGGGGGGTTATCTGGGGGGGCGGGTTATGCAGGGGCGGGGGCTGCTGTGCACAGGACTCGGGGGGGGTTATCTGGGGGGGCGGGTTATGCGGGGGGGCGGGGGCTGCTGTGCACAGGACTCGGGGGGGTTATCTGGGGGGGCGGGTTATGCAGGGGCGGGGGCTGCTGTGCACAGGACTCGGGGGGGGGTTATGCAGGGGGGGCGGGTTATGCGGGGGGGTGGGGGCACAGGACTCAGGGGGGGTTATCTGGGGGGCAGGTTACGCAGGGGGGGTGGGGGCTGCTGTGTACAGGACTCGGGGAGGTTATGCAGGGGGGGCGGGTTACGCGGGGGGACGGGGGCTGCTGTGCACAGGACTTGGGGGGGTTATGCAGGGGGGGCGGGTTACGCGGGGGGGGCGGGGGCTGCTGTGCACAGGACTCGGGGGGGGTCAGGTCTCTGGGGTCAGTAAGTGGCCCGGACACCTGGGTTCAGGTTTCCGTTTCTTTTCAGCCCCACGATCTCCAGCGACGAGGAAAAAAGGTAAAACGGGGCGGGGGGGGCATTGTGCCTCCAGGTCTCCAGATGGGGGGGTGAACCTGCCCTCCCCAGCAGGATGGGGGTTGGGGGGGTGGATCACAGGTTCCTCTCACCCCTTTGATGTCCAGGCAGCGATGCCAGATTCTGCAGCTTGGCCCCCCCTGGCCCCACACTGCAGCGCCGGGGGGGGGCCTGATGCCCCATGGGAAATCTGGGGGGGGACTGAGCTGCCTGAACTGGGGTGCAGCCAAGATGTCTGAGATAGAGCCCCACCCCCCCAGAACAGCCCCCCCTGCTGACCCCCCCTGGCACCCCGCCCCACTGATGTGCCCCACCCCCCGAGAACAGCCCCCCCTGCTGACCCCCCCAGCACCCCGCCCCACTGATGTGCCCCACCCCCCCAGAACAGCCCCCCCTGCTGACCCCCCCGGCACCCCGCCCCACTGATGTGCCCCACCCCACCAGCTCCGCGATTTTCGCCGCCATCGTGACCTATATGAAGCACCTGGGCGTTAAAACCAAACTGGGCGAGAGCAAGAAATCGAAAGGGAATTTCTTCCGCAAGAAGGTGAGATGCTGGGTGGGGGCTGGGAGCCAGGACTCCTGGGTTCTCTCCCGGCTCTGGGAGGGGAGTGGGGGCTGGTGGTTAGAGCAGGGGGCTGGGAGCCAGGACTCCTGGGTTCTCTCCCGGCTCTGGGAGGGGAGTGGGGGCTGGTGGTTAGAGCAGGGGGGCTGGGAGCCAGGACTCCTGGGTTCTCTCCCGGCTCTGGGAGGGGAGTTGGGGCTGGTGGTTAGAGCAGGGGGGCTGGGAGCCAGGACTCCTGGGTTCGCTCTCTGGCTGGAGGGGACTCACACCTAGTCCCCCTTGTCCCACCCCCATGGTCCCCTGTGTAGCGTGGGACAATTTGGGAACCGAGCCCTGTCACGGACTCAGATTGTGCCCACGCCTGGCCCTGTGCGGTCCGTGGGGGGGTGCCCCTTTCAGTGCGACAGCCCTTCTCGGGGGGCCACTCTCTCTGGGGGTCAGGCCCCTCCACCTCCTGGAGTCGCACCTCTCTGAGCCTCAGCACGGCTGTCTCTGCCGTGGGCCCCCCAGGGAGTCCCCTCGCTCTGGGCCCCGGGGCCTCCTCACCCCCCGAAGGGGACGATCCCCCCCACCGCCCTGTTCTCTAGCCCGGGGTGACTCTCCCCCAGCGTAACACAGGAGGTTTATTGAGGGTTGAACCCAGCACAGGAAACTCTCCAGCCTCAGGCCTGGCCTCCCTCAGCCCAGCACATCCCAGTCCCCCTGCAGCCAGGGGGGGCTCTGCCTGCTCCCCCTCTCCAGCCCTGAGCCCCCCTGCTTCCCAGCTGGGCCTCCGATACCCCCGGCCCCAAGCCCCCTCTGTCCATTGGCTTCTCTCCAGGGAAACAGGGTCATAAACTGGGTCCCCTGGGTCTCCTCTGGCCCCTCTGGCTGGAGCCGGCTGGTCAGGTCACCGGGATCCTCTCCCCACAGCCCATTGTCCCCCACTGGCCAGAACCGGCTGTGACTCCTGAGCTGGGTCTCCGGGTCACCAGGTCACCAGTCACTGGGGTCTCCATCCTCCAGGCCATCGGCCGGGGTCCCGAGTTCCCTCTCCGGTCCTGTGTCCCAACAAACTCCCTCTCCCCTCCCCTCGTTAACCAGTAACACCCGGGGACACTGAGTCCCACCCCCCTGCATGCACCCCCCTGGAAACCCCCCACTTCATCACAAGCCCCAGTCCTGCTTCCTGACCCACTGACTCACCTTCCCCCCAACTTTGCAGATGCCAGGGAGCCGGAAGCCGGAGGAGCCCCCCAAGCCGCGAAAGGGCTTCAGCCTGTTGGACGCCACGCGCTGGAACCGTGGGGACTCCCACAGTACGTGGGGGTGCCAGGGTCCCTGCCTCCACAGTTCTCTCTGCACCCCACTGGCTCTGCCCCTCCCAACCACCCCAAATCGCTCCCCCCACTGCCCCTTGTGTCCTCTGACTTTCACAGACCCTGGGTCTCCTGTGCACCCATGGGTCTCCCAGGCCAGATTGTCCTGTCCCCACCCTCCTGACTCCCTGTGCCCCTCTGACCCCCGCGGCTCCCTGTGTGCCCCCCAGGTCCCTGTGACCCCTCCTGACTCCCTGTGCACCCCCAACCCACCCAGCTTCCTGTGCACCCTCCAACCCCCCAGCTCCCTGTATGCCCCCCGGGTCCCCGTGACCTCCCGATTCCCCTGACTCCCTATGCCCCCCCAGCTCCCTTTGTGCCCCCCAGCTCCCTGTATGCCCCCCGGATCCCCATGACCTCCTGATCCTCCCGAGTCCCTATGCCCCCCCAGCTCCCTTTGTGCCCCCCAACCCCCCCCCAGCTCCCTGTGTGCCCCCCTGGATCCCCATGACCTCCCGATCCCCCTGACTCCCTATGCCCCCCAGCTCCCTTTGTGCCCCCCAACCCCCCAGCTCCCTGTATGCCCCCCTGCATCCCCATGACCTTCCGATCCTCCCGAGTCCCTATGCCCCCCCAGCTCCCTTTGTGCCCTCCAACCCCCCCCAGCTCCCTTTGTGCCCCCCTGGATCCCCGATCCCCCCAACTCCCTGTGCACCCACCAGCTCCCTTTGTGCCCCCCGATCCCCCCAACTCCCTGTGCGCCCCCCGGGTCCCCGTGACCCCCCGATCCCCCCAACTCCCTGTGCACCCCTGGCTCCCTGTGCCCCCCCAACCCGCCCAACTCCCTGTACCTCCCAACCCCCTGGCTCCCTGTGCACCCCCAACTCTGTGTGTGCCCCCCAGCTCCATGTGTGGCCCCCTGGCTCCCTGTGCCCCCCAACCCCCCCAGCTCCCTGTGTGCCCCCCAACCCCCCCCAGCTCCATGTGTGGCTCCCCATGCCCCCCAATCCCACCAACTCTCTGTGTGCCCCCCAACCCCCCAGCTCCACTTGTGGCCCCCCATCCCCCGACTCTCTTTGCCCCCTCGATCCCCCTCTGACTGCCTGTGCACTGCAACCCCCCCCTAGCTCCATGTGTGCCCCCAAATTTGAAGCTCTGAGCACATCCGAAATCCCCGACTTCCGGGATGTTGTGGGGCACCTTGTCCTACCCCCTGCCCGCTTCTGCTCTGTTCCCAGTGCCCCCCACTCTGTATGAGCCAGGCCGTGCCCTGGGCCCCGCTCAGCTCCCCACGGGCTCTGGGCCCAGGGGGGCCCTGCTGGGGTGCTAGGCCCAGGGGGGCTGTGGGGCTCTGCGGAGGCCCCCCCACTTCTACCCCCTTCAGCCTGTCGCTCTCCCTCGCTCTTCTCTCTTGCAGATTCCGATTTCAGACAAAGCAAAGTCCCCGAGGGTGAAGGTACTGCCCCCCCCAGCCCCATGCATGGCCCCCCCAGGGCACCCAAGCCTGGGCACCTGCCCCCATAACCCCGTTAACTCTCCTCACAAATGGTGTGTCTCCTTCTCACCTGGGGGGCAGGGCTCTGGGCTGCATCCCCTAATACACTAACCCGGTCACCCCAACCATCAGTCACTGACCCTCCATCCCCCCCACTGCCCCAGCTTGCAGCCGCTTCCTCCCGCCCCCCTGTCTGTGTCCAGCGCCACTCGGCTGCGTGTGGAGTTCAGCTGCCTAGTGGTTAGAGCAGGGGGGGTCTGGGAGCCAGGACTCCTGGGTTCACTTCCCAGCTCTGGGAGGGGAGTGGGGGCTGGTGGTTAGAGCAGAGGGGGCTGGGAGCCAGGACTCCTGGGTTCTCTCCCAGCTCTGAGAGGGGAGTGGCAGCTGGTGGTTAGAGCAGAGGGGGCTGGGAGCCAGGACTCCTGGGTTCTCTCCCTGGCTCTGGGAGGGGAGTGGGGGCTGGTGGTTAGAGCGGGGGGGGCTGGGATCCAGGACTCCTGAGTTTGCTTCCGGGCTCTGGGAGGGGAGTGGAGTGTAGTGGTTAAAGCAGGGGGTTCATGCTGATTTGGGGGGTGTCTTTGAGTGACTGACCTGCCCCCACATCTCCCTCCAGCGGAGAAGGCCACGGCCCCAGAGCGGAAGGGTCTCAAGTTGTTGGAGCGCAGCGAGAGCCGGACCAAGGGGGCCACGTCTGGGACCCCAGGGCTTGACCCCCCCGGAGTTTCTGTGACCGTGAACCCCCCTCTGGGGGAGGGGACCGATGGGGAGGGTAAGAGATGAGGGAGGGGCTGGGGAGGACATGGGGGAGAAGGGACCAGACATACGGGGGGGGGTGTGTGGAAGGAGCAGGGGAAGGGAGGAGGGGCTACAGCATTGTGGGGGTTGGTGTTGGCCCCCCAGCAACCATCTCCTGTTCTCCCCCCCTCCCCTCCCAGGGTTGGAGCCCCAGTGTCCCGTGGAGCCGGGGGAGGCCCCCCCCAGCGAGCAGCCCCCCGAGGACAATGCTGAGAACGAGAGGTGAGTCCTGGGGGGGCCACCCTGAGGTGCCTCCCCCCCCGCTCTGTGCTCTGCAGTCCCCTCCCCCGTCTGTCTGTCCCCCTCCCTGCTCTTCACTCCTGCCCCTGCATGCCCCCACCCGGGGATCTCACTAGGGGGCTGACTGCCCCAAGAGGTGGGCGGGGTGGGAGGTTTCACTACAGACTTGCCCCATTCATGGCCCCCCGGCTCTGGGAAGGGAGTGGGGGCTGGTGATTAGAGCAGGGCGGGCTGGGCGCCAGGACTCCTGGATTCTCTCCCTGGTTTGGGGGGGAGTGGTGTCTAGTGGTTAGAGCAGGGGGGAGCTGGGAGCCAGGACCCTTGGGTTCTCTCCCTGGTTCAGGGGGGAGTGGTGTCTAGTGGTTAGAATGCATCTGTCTGTATCATTTGGGGGAGTCCCTCCTGGGCCAGGCAGCCCCCTCCCCCCCAGTTAACACTCCTCTTCTCCTGCTGTTTCTTCCTAGAAAATGGAAAAGGTCGGTGACCCCCCTGGAGCCCCCCTATTTGCATGTTTGTGGGGACAGGCTGGTTCCACAGGGAGAATAATTTATAGACGCCCACGGGCTGAGCTAAGTACCCGGTTCTCATCCTGCCGGGCCCCCTAGCACCCCCTAGCGCCGGGGAGAGAACCCCCCTACTGCCCCCCAGAGTCCCCTAGCACCAGGGAGAGCGCCCCCTACTGCCCCCTAGCGCCCCCTAGTGTTGGGGAGAAGGCCCCCCTACTGCCCCCCTACTGCCCCCTAGCGCCCCCTAGTGTTGGGGAGAAGGCCCCCCTACTGCCCCCCTACTGCTCCCTAGCGCCAGGGAGAGCGCCCCCTACTGCCCCCCAGCGCCCCCTAGTGTCGGGGAGAAGGCCCCCCTACTGCACCCTAGCGCCAGGGAGAGCGCCCCCTACTGCCCCCCAGCGCCCCCTAGTGTCGGGGAGAGCACCTCCTACTGCCCCCTCGAGCTGGGAAGAGCGCCCCCTACTGCCCCCACAGCGCCCCTTAGTGCTGGGGAGAACACCCCCCCTACTGCTCCCTAGCGACGTGCTGGGGCATCGGGCCAGCCCTGACTGCCGGGGAGAGCACCCCCAGAGCACCCCCTAGTGCTGCATTGGGGTGAGCACTAGTGCGAGGGACAGCGCCCCCTACTGAGCCCCCCGCTTCCTGCAGCATGACCCCCTTCCGGAGGCTGGTGCATGGCTGTGGGGCCTTGGTCTGATGCATGAATAACCCCCGCCCCACATCTTCACACCTTGTGCCTGACCTTGTCTCCCAATCCTTGCTTCTCATTGGCTCTTCCACCCCCCTTGCTTCTCCCATTGGTCCATTCGTATCCTCTGTGGCTTCTCCTCCTCTGTGATTGGATGATTCTGTCTCCCATGGCTGGTTACTATGCCCCCCTCATGTCTGGTTGGTTTGTGGGTTCCCCCTCCCCCTTCATGGCTGGTCCTATCTGGGACTCCCCTGTCCACGCCCCACCCCTCCTTGGCTGGTCCGGTCCGTGGCTGGTCCGGTCCTTGTCTCCCCCGTCTGTGGCTGGTCCCGTCCTTGTCCCCCTGTCCGTGGCTGGTCTGGTCCGTGTCACCCCCGTCCTTGGCTGGTCCCCCCACCCATGGCTGGTCTCTGTCCCCTGGTCCGTGGCTGCTCCGGTCTCCGTCCCCCCGTCCGTCGCTGCTCCGGTCCTTGTCCCCCTGTCCGTGGCTGGTCTGGTCCGTGTCACCCCCGTCCTTGGCTGGTCCCCCCACCCATGGCTGGTCTCTGTCCCCTGGTCCGTGGCTGCTCCGGTCTCCGTCCCCCCATCCGTCGCTGCTCCGGTCCTTGTCCCCCTGTCCGTGGCTGGTCTGGTCTCCGTCCCCCGGTCTGTGGCTGGTCCGGTCCGTGGCTGCTCCGGTCTCCGTCCCCCCGTCCGTGGCTGCTCCGGTCTCCGTCCCCTGGTCCGTGGCTGGTTCGGTCCTTGTCCCTCTGTCCGTGGCTGGTCTGGGCTCTGTCCCCCGGTCTGTGGCTGCTCCGGTCCGTGGCTGCTCCGGTCCTTGTCCCCCCGTCCGTGGCTGGTCCGGTCTCTGTCCCCCCGTCCGTGGCTGGTCCGGTCCATGGCTGGTCCTGTCTCCATCCCCCCGTCCGTGGCTGGTCCGGTCTCCGTCTCCCCGTCCGTGGCTGGTCTCTGTCCCCCCCGTCTGTGGCTGGTCCGCTCTCTGTCCCCCCGTCCGTGGCTGGTCCGGCCCGTGGCTGATCTCTGTCCCCCCGCCCGTGGCTGGTCCGATCTCTGTCCCCCCGCCCGTGGCTGGTCCGGTCTCTGTCCCCCCGTCTGTGGCTGGTCCGGTCCGTGGCTGGTCCATTTCCCCCGTCCGTGGCTGGTCCGATCTCTGTCCCCCCGCCCGTGGCTGGTCCGTGTCCCCCGTCCGTGGCTGTCCGCGCCCGCAGGCTGTCGGGGAGGCTGGGCCGGTCGGAGAGCCTGCGTGTGACCGAGCGGAAGCGCTCGCAGCGCGGCTCGGCCAAGGGGAAGCAGCCGCGTTCCCGCAGCGACGTGGACCTCGAGGCGGCCGCCCGCGCCGGGGAGCTGCAGGAGAGACCCCCCCTGGGGCCGGGGTGCCCGAGGCCCAGCAGCGTCACGTAGGTGCCAGGGAGCCCCCAGCCCACGGATTCACCCTTCGCAGGCCGGCGGAGTGGGGGGGGCTGGGGGCAGGGGCTTGCGGGGGCCTTGGGGCGCAGCCCTCCCTGCTCTCACCCACCCTCTCCCCACAGCCCGGAGCCCGGGGGGGCTGGGGGAGGGGAGCCCCCGCCGTCCTTTCTGCTTCCCCAGTCTGAGGAGACTGAGCCGCGCGTTTCGGAGCTGGAGCCGGAGCCGCCGACCTGGCGCCAGCGGGTCCCACCCGACGCCCTCCTCAGGCTGAAGAAAGGAGAAGTCAAGCGGCAGGAGGTCATCAACGGTGGGTGGGGAGAGACCTCGGCCCCAGAGTGCCACCCCTGACTCCCCCCGGCCCCCCAAATCCTCCTAGCTCCCTGAGTCCCCCAGGCCCCCCAAATCCTTCTAGCTCCCTGACTCCCCCTGGCCCCCCAAATCCTCCTGGCCCCCCAACTCCCAGCCCCTGATTCCTGCCCCCCTCTCTCCCCCGTCCCCGCACTCCCTGGCTCCCGCACCCCAACTCCTCCCCAGCCCCCTGATTCCTGCCCCCAACTCCCCCCAGCCACCCAAATCCCCCTAGCCCCTTGATTCCTGTCCCCTCCACTCCCTGGCTCCCACCCCCAGCCCCCCAAGTCCCTCGTGGCACCCCGATTTCTGCCCCTGCCCCCCAACTCCTCCCCATCCCTGCCCCCGGACTCCTGCCCATGGCCCCCCAGTTTCCCCACACAGTCCCCCAACAACTGCCCAGCTTTCCACACATCCCCAGACCCCCACAACTCTCCAAGTTTCCCCCAAACCTGGCACCCCCCTGTCGGGGAGTGGAGTGAGAGCCCCCAGCCTGACCCCCCGTGCCCCCCCAGAGCTGTTCCTCACCGAACACGCCCACGTGCGGATGCTGCGGGTGCTGCTGGAGCTTTTCTACCAGCCGCTGCTCAGCGAGGGATTCTTCCAGGAGCCCGAGCTGGCCAACATCTTCCCCGGCCTGGACGACCTGATGGACGCGCACAGTGAGCGGGGCTGTGGGGGGACCACATGCAAAGTGTGGGGCTGGGGGCAGGGTGGGGGTATGGCTGGGGGCAGGGAGTGTGGGCAGGGGGTATGGCTGGCGAGGGGCAGGGGGTATGGCTGGGGGAGGGTGGGAGCAGGGAGCACGGACGGGGTGTCGCTGGGGGGGTATGGCTGGGGCTGGGGGGTGCTGGCTGGCTCTGATCCCCCCCAACCCCCGCCCCCCCCGCAGCCCTGTTCCTTGAGAGCCTGAAGAAGCTTCGGGAGGAGAGCGACTGCGTCATCGCTGAGATCGGGGACACGCTGCTGGCCCGGGTACGGGGGGCGGTAACCGGGGGGGGCGGGGAGCCCGGGCTGGGGGCGGGGGGGCGGTAACTGGGGGGGGGCGGGGAGCCCGGGCTGGGGGCGGGGGGGCGGTAACCGGGGGGGGCGGGGAGCCCGGGCTGGGGGCGGGGGGGAGTAACCTGGGGGGGCGGGGAGCCCGGGCTGGGGGCGGGGGGGGCAGAGCCACAGGCAGGTGACGCCCCCTCTGCCCCCCCAGTTTGACGGCACCGAGGGCAGCTGGTTCCAGAAGCTCTCGGCCCGGTTCTGCAGCCGCCAGTCGTTCGCGCTGGAGCAGCTCAAGGCCAAGCAGCGCCGGGAGCCGCGTTTCAGCCAGTTCATCCAGGTACGGGGCCTGGCCCTGCGCCCCCCCGGCCCTGCGCCCCCCCCGGCCTGCGCCTGCCCAGCCCAGCCCAGCCCCCCGGCCCACGTCCTCCCCAGTCCCGCCCAGCCCCCCGGCCCGCGCCCGCCCAGCCCAGCCCCCCGGCCCACGTCCCCCCCAGTCCCGCCCAGCCCCCCGGCCTGCGCCCACCCAGCCGCCCAGCCCAGCCCCCCGGCCCGCGCCCCCCCCGGCCCTTCCCGGCCCTGCGCCTGCCCAGCCCAGCCTCCCGGCCCGTGCCCCCCCCGGTCCCGCCCAGCCCCCCGGCCCTGCGCCCGCCCAGCCCAGCCCCCCGGCCCACGCCCCCCACGGCCCTGCACCCCCCCAGCCCTTCCCAGCCCCCCGGCCCTGCGCCCACCCGGCCCTTCCCAGCCCCCCAGCCTGCGGCCCCACATCCCTGCACCCCCCCGGCCCTTCCCGGCCCTGCGCCTGCCCAGCCCAGCCTCCCGGCCCGTGCCCCCCCCCGGTCCCGCCCAGCCCCCCGGCCTGCGCCCGCCCAGCCCAGCCCCCCGGCCCACGCCCCCCACGGCCCTGCACCCCCCCAGCCCTTCCCAGCCCCCCGGCCCTGCGCCCACCCGGCCCTGCACCCCCCCCAGCCCTGCGCCCGCCCAGCCCAGCCCCCGGCCCGCGCCCCCCACATCGCTGCACCCCCCCCGGCCCTTCCCGGCCCTGCGCCTGCCCAGCCCAGCCTCCCGGCCCGTGCCCCCCCCCCCGGTCCCGCCCAGCCCCCTGGCCTGCGCCCGCCCAGCCCAGCCCCACGGCCCTGCACCCCCTCAGCCCTTCCCAGCCCCCCGGCCCCGCGCCCGCCCAGCCCAGCCCCACGGCCCGCGCCCGGCCAGCCCAGCCCCACGGCCCGCGCCCCCCACGGCCCTGCGCCCGCCCAGCCCAGCCCCCCGGCCCTGCACCCCCCCGGCCCTTCCCAGCCCCCCGGCCCGTGCCCTCCCAGCCCTGCACCCCCCTGACCCTTCCCAGCTCCCCAGCCCCCCCCGGCCAGCCCCTCCCGGCTCTGCCCAGCCCCCCTGGCCCTGTACCCCCTGGCCTTGCCCAGCCTCCCTGGCCCTGTACCCCCTGGCCTGGCCAAGCCCCCCCTGGCCTGCACCTCCTCCAGCCCTGCCCAGCCCCCCTGGCCTGCGCCCCCCGGCCCTGCCCAGCCCCCCTGACCTGCTCCCCTCGGCCCTCCAGCTCTCAGCCCCCCCCGGCCCTGCCCAGCCCCCCCCGGCCAGCCCCCCCCGGCCCTGCCCAGCCTCCCTGGCCCTGTACCCCCCGGCCTTGCCCAGCCCCCCCTGGCCTGCACCTCCTCCAGCCCTGGCCTGCGCCCCCCGGCCCTGGCCAGCCTCCCCGGCCCTGCGCCTCCTGGTTCTGCCCAGCCCCCCCGGCCCTGGCCCTGGCCCTGGCCCTGCCCAGCCCCCCTGGCCTGCTCCCCTCGGCCCTCCAGCTCTCAGCCCACACCTGCGCCCCCCGGCCCTGCCCAGCCCCCCTGGCCCTGTACCCCCTGGCCTTGCCCAGCCCCCCCTGGCCTGCACCTCCTCCAGCCCTGCCCAGCCTCCCTGGCCCTGCGCCTCCTGGCCCTGGCCAGCCTCCCCGGCCCTGGCCCTGCCCAGCCCCCCTGGCCTGCGCCCCCCGGCCCTGCCCAGCCCCCCTGGCCCTGCGCCGCCCGGCCCTGCCCAGCCCCCCTGGCCTGCGCCCCCCAGCCCTCCAGCTCCCAGCCCGCACCTGCACCCCCCGGCCCTGCCCAGCCTCCCCAGCCTTCCTCCCGGCCTTGCCCAGCCCCCCTGACCCTGCACAGGCCCCTGGCCCCCAGCCTTCCACCCGGCCCTGCACAGGCCCCCAGCCCGCCCCCCGGCCCTGCACAGCACCCTGGCCCTGCACCCTCCAGCTCCCAGCCTGCCACCTGGCCCTGCACAGCCCCCGGCCCTGTGCCCCCTGGCCTACCCCACATCCCTGCACCTCCTGTAGGCAGCTGGAGCAGCCCCCCCCCGAGTCACACCCCCTGATTGCCACCACATAGACACTGGTGCAATACACAGGGAAACTGAGGCACAGGCAGCTCTCATGCAGAACATTCAGACTCACATAGGCTCACATAGAACATAACAAGGGAAAATCTCCACTTCCTCACGCCCCAGCCCCCAGCCTGCCCCCCCGGCCCTGCCCAGCCCCCTGCCCTGCCCCGCCCCGTCCCAGCGGCCTGTCCCCGCAGGAGGCGGAGAGCCAGGCTCGCTGCCGGAGGCTGCAGCTGAAGGACATCATCCCCATCGAGATGCAGCGGCTCACCAAGTACCCGCTGCTGCTGGAGAACATCGCCAAGTACACGGGTGAGGGGCCGCGGGGGCAGGAGGTGCCATGGGGGAAGAGGAAAGGGGGGCTGGCTGAGGGCTGCAGGAAGGGGGAGTGGGGCAGGGCCTGGCTGGGGGGCAGCCAGGGGTTGGCTGGGGGCAGGGGGGTGGGACAGGGCCTGGCTGGGGGGCAGCTGGGGGCTGGCTGGGGGCAGGGGGGTGGGACAGGGCCTGGCTGGGGGGGAAGCTGGGGCTGGCTGGGGGCAGGGGGGGTGGGACCGGGACTGGCTGGGGGGCAGCCGGGGCCTGGCTGGGGGCAGGGGGGGTGGGACCGGGACTGGCTGGGGGCTGGCTGGGGGCAGGGGGGGTGGGACCGGGACTGGCTGGGGGCAGCAGGGGGGGTGGGACCGGGACTGGCTGGGGGGCGGCCGGGGGCTAGCTGGGGGTTGGCTGGGGGCAGGGCGGTGGGAGCGGGACTGGCTGGGGGGCGGCCGGGGGGCTGGGACCGGGACTGGCTGGGGGGCGGCCGGGGACTGGCTGGGGGGCGGCCGGGGGGCTGGGACCGGGACTGGCTGGGGGGCGGCCGGGGGCTGGCTGGGGGGCGGGGGGGGTGGGACCGGGACTGGATGGGCGGTGGCCGGGGGCTGGCTGGGGGCAGGGGGGGTGGGACCGGGACTGGCTGGGGGGCGGCCGGGGGCTGGCTGGGGGCAGGGGGGGTGGGACCGGGACTGGCTGGGGGCAGCAGGGGGGGTGGGAGCGGGACTGGCTGGGGGGCGGCTGGAGGCTGGCTGGGGGCAGGGGGGTGGGACCGGGCCTGGCTGGGGGGCGGCCGGGGGCTGGCTGGGGGCAGGGGGGTGGGACAGGGCCTGGCTGGGGGGCGGCTGGGGGCTGGCTGGGGGCAGGGGGGTGGGACCGGGACTGGCTGGGGGGCGGCTGGGGGCTGGCTGGGGGCAAGGGGGTGGGACAGGGCCTGGCTGGGGGGAGCCTGGGGGCTGGCTGGGGGCAGGGGGATGGGACCGGGACTGGCTGGGGGGCTGGCCGGGGGCTGGCTGGGGGCAGGGGGGTGGCACAGGGCCTGGCTGGGGGGCGGCCGGGGGCTGGCTGGGGGCAGGGCCTGTCTGGGGGGCGGCCGGGGGCTGGCTGGGGGGCGGCCAGGGGCAGGGCCTGGCTGGGGGGCGGCTGGGGGGCGGCCGGGGGCTGGCTGGGGGCAGGGGCTGGGACCGGGCCTGGCGGGGGGGCGGCCGGGGGCTGGCGGGGGGGCGGCCGGGGGCTGGCTGGGGGCAGGGGGGTGGGACCGGGACTGGCTGGGGGGCGGCCGGGGGCTGGCTGGGGGCAGGGGGGTGGGACCGGGACTGGCGGGGGGGCGGCCGGGGGCTGGCGGGGGGGCGGCCGGGGGCGTGGTCTGACCCAGCCGGTCCCTGCAGAGGCGCAGGAGGAGCGGGCGAAGGTGCAGCGGGCGGCCGAGTGCTGTCGGCAGATCCTCAACCACGTCAACCAGGAGGTGCGGTCCATGGAGAACCTCATGGTGAGCCCCCCCCCCCGCCGTCTTTCTGGCCATGCCTGGCCACCCTCCACACCCCCACCCCCACTTAACGCCCCCAGCCCTCCAGCCGGCCTTAACACCCCCCCCTCCCCGCGTCCGTCCAGCCGGCCTTAACGCTCCCCCTCCCCGTCCGTCCAGCCGGCCTTAACGCCCCCCCCCCCCCGCATCCGTCCAGCCGGCCTTAACGCCCCCCCCCCCCCGCATCCGTCCAGCCGGCCTTAATGCTCCCCCCCCCGGCCGTCCAGCCGGCCTTAACGCTCCCCCCCCCCGGCCGTCCAGCCGGCCTTAACGCCCCCCCCCCCCCCCCGGCCGTCCAGCCGGCCTTAACACTCCCCCCCCGGCCGTCCAGCCGGCCTTAACGCATTGACGGGGGATGTCGCGGGGGAGTTTTGCTGGGACTGGCTGCGTGGGGGGGGCAGAGCAGGGGGTGAGTTTAGGGGAGGGACGGGACCTGTGCCGGGAGGGGGCTGGGGCCAGGTGGGAAACTGGCCAAAGGCCGGAGGAGGAGCCGGGGGAGGGGGTGAGATGCTGGGGGGTCAGTTTGGGGCTGGCTGGGAGCCCCAGGGCTGGGGTCTAAGCTCCCTGCCCCCCAGAGGGACCCGACTGGGGGTCCTGGTTGTACCCACAAACCCAGCTTGGGGCCGTGTTCCTGACACGTAACAAACCTTCTGTGTCTCTGGCTGAGAGTCCCGGGGATCGCGGGAAGTGGGGGGTGCAGGGCCCGACTCCCCCACAGTCCGTGGCAGCCCCCCCATCCAGCCAGCCTTAACCCCCCCCCCCCCCCCCCGCCCCCGCAGAAGCTGAAGGACTATCAGAAGCGCCTGGATCTCTCCAGTCTGAAGCAGAGCTCGGACCCGCTGCTCAGCGAGTTTAAGGTGGGGCCTTGCCCAGCCAGAGGGGTAGGGGGCTGGCTGGGGGTGGGGGGACACTGGGGGCGAGGTGCTGGCTGTGGGGTCAGGGGGGCACTGTGGGTGGGGCACTGGCTATGGGGTCAGGGGTACACTAAGGGATGGGGGGGCTGGCTGTGGGGTCAGGGAGGCACTGGGGCGGGGCGCTGTCTATGGGGTCAGAGGGGCACTGTGGGTGGGGCACTGGTAATGGGGTCAGGGGTACACTGGGGGCGGGCGGCTGGCTATGGGGTCAGGGGTACACTAAGGGATGGGGGGGCTGGCTGTGGGGTCAGGGAGGCACTGGGGCGGGGCGCTGTCTATGGGGT
This sequence comes from Gopherus evgoodei, assembly GCF_007399415.2. Taxonomy (NCBI): domain Eukaryota; kingdom Metazoa; phylum Chordata; order Testudines; family Testudinidae; genus Gopherus; species Gopherus evgoodei. Next base: position 585 of record NW_022059967.1, on the reverse strand, counting down.
CAGAGGGGCACTGTGGGTGGGGCACTGGTAATGGGGTCAGGGGTACACTAGGGGGCGGGCGGCTGGGTATGGGGTCAGGGGTACACTAAGGGACAGGGGGGCTGGCTGTAGGGTCAGGGGGATCTGTTCCCATCTAACACTCCCCCCCCCCCAGAACATGGATATCACCAAGCGGAACCTGGTGCACGAGGGGGGGCTGACCTGGCGCGTCAGTAAGGACAAGGCTGTGGGTGAGTGACGGGGGTTGGGGGGGCAGGGAGGTGGGGGGGCGGGACTCAGGGAGTTGGGGGGTGAGTACCCTGGTGGCAGGAGGCACATGGAGCTGTGAGGGGTGGGGGGCTTGGAACTGGGAGGTAGATGGGGGGGCTCCGGGAGCTGGGAAGCGCCTCCCCCGCTGACCCCCACTGCCCCCCCAGACGTGCACGTGCTGCTCCTGGACGACATCCTGGTGCTGCTGCAACGGCAGGAGGAGCGGCTGGTTCTTCGGTGCCACAGCCGCCCCCCCGGCCCCACACCTGAGCCCCGGCAGGTCCTGAGCCCCATCATCAAACTCAGCTCTGCCATGACCCGCGACGTGGCCACAGG
>NW_022059966.1:0-30544 GCF_007399415.2 Gopherus evgoodei | reverse complement strand
GTGGAGCGTAGGGGGAGACGCCCCGAACCCGCTCAGCCGGACCCCGCGCAGGGACTGTGAGCTCCGTCTGGCTCCCCTGGAATGCAGCCGGCTCTGGGGTGGAGCGTGGGGGGAGACGCCCCGAACCCGCTCAGCCGGACCCCGCGCAGGGACTGTGAGCTCCGTCTGGCTCCCATGGAATGCAGCCGGCTCTGGGGTGGAGCGTGGGGGGAGACGCCCCGAGCCCGCTCAGCCGGACCCTGCGCAGGGACTGTGAGCTCCGTCTGGCTCCCCTGGAATGCAGCCGGCTCTGGGGTGGAGCGTGGGGGGAGACGCCCCGAGCCCGCTCAGCCGGACCCCTGCGCAGGGACTGTGAGCTCCGTCTGGCTCCCCTGGAATGCAGCCGGCTCTGGGGTGGAGCGTGGGGGGAGACGCCCCCCGTAGCCGGACCCTGCGCAGGGACTGTGAGCTCCGTCTGGCTCCCCTGGAATGCAGCCTGCTCTGGGGTGGAGCATGGGGGGAGACGCCCCCCGAGCCCGCTCAGCCGGACCCTGCGCAGGGACTGTGAGCTCCGTCTGGCTCCCCTGGAATGCAGCCGGCTCTGGGGTGGAGCGTGGGGGGAGACACCCCCCGAGCCCGCTCAGCCGGACCCTGCGCAGGGACTGTGAGCTCCGTCTGGCTCCCCTGGAATGCAGCCGGCTCTGGGGTGGAGCGTGGGGGGGAGACGCCCCGAACCCGCTCAGCCGGACCCCGCGCAGGGACTGTGAGCTCCGTCTGGCTCCCCTGGAATGCAGCCGGCTCTGGGGTGGAGCGTGGGGGGGAGACGCCCCGAGCCCGCTCAGCCGGACCCTGCGCAGGGACTGTGAGCTCCGTCTGGCTCCCCTGGAATGCAGCCGGCTCTGGGGTGGAGCGTGGGGGGAGACACCCCCGATCCCGCTCAGCCGCACTCTGCGCAGGGACTGTGAGCTCCATCTGGCTCCCCTGGAATGCAGCCGGCTCTGGGGTGGAGCGTGGGGTCAGACGCCCCCCGAGCCCGCTCAGCCGGACCCTGCGCAGGGACTGTGAGCTCCGCCTGGCTCCCCTGGAATGCAGCCGGCTCTGGGGTGGAGCGTGGGGGGAGACACCCCCGATCCCGCTCAGCCGGACCCTGCGCAGGGACTGTGAGCTCCGTCTGGCTCCCCTGGAATGCAGCCGGCTCTGGGGTGGAGCGTGGGGGGAGACGCCCCCCGAGCCCGCTCAGCCGGACCCTGCGCAGGGACTGTGAGCTCCGTCTGGCTCCCCTGGAATGCAGCCGGCTCTGGGGTGGAGCGTGCGGGGAGACACCCCCCGAGCCCGCTCAGCCGGACCCTGCGCAGGGACTGTGAGCTCCGTCTGGCTCCCCTGGAAAGCAGCCGGCTCTGGGGTGGAGCGTGGGGGGGAGACGCCCCGAACCCGCTCAGCCGGACCCTGCGCAGGGACTGTGAGCTCCGTCTGGCTCCCCTGGAATGCAGCCGGCTCTGGGGCGGAGCGTGGGGGGAGACACCCCGAGCCCGCTCAGCCGGACCCTGCGCAGGGACTGTGAGCTCCGTCTCGCTCCCCTGGAATGCAGCCGGCTCTGGGGTGGAGCGTGGGGGGAGACGCCCCGAACCCGCTCAGCCGGACCCTGCGCAGGGACTGTGAGCTCCGTCTGGCTCCCCTGGAATGCAGCCGGCTCTGGGGTGGAGCGTGGGGGGAGACACCCCCCGAGTCCGCTCAGCCGCACTCTGCGCAGGGACTGTGAGCTCCGTCTGGCTCCCCTGGAATGCAGCCGGCTCTGGGGTGGAGCGTAGGGGGATACGCCCCGAGCCCGCTCAGCCGGACCCCGCGCAGGGACTGTGAGCTCCGTCTGGCTCCCCTGAAATGCAGCCGGCTCTGGGGTGGAGCGTGGGGGGGAGACGCCCCGAACCCGCTCAGCCGGACCCCGCGCAGGGACTGTGAGCTCCGTCTGGCTCCCCTGGAATGCAGCCGGCTCTGGGGTGGAGCGTGGGGGGAGACACCCCCTGAGCCCGCTCAGCCGGACTCTGCGCAGGGACTGTGAGCTCCGTCTGGCTCCCCTGGAATGCAGCCGGCTCTGGGGTGGAGCGTGGGGGGGAGACGCCCCGAACCCGCTCAGCCGGACCCTGCGCAGGGACTGTGAGCTCCGTCTGGCTCCCCTGGAATGCAGCCGGCTCTGGGGTGGAGCGTGGGTGGAGACGCCCCGAGCCCGCTCAGCCGGACCCCGCGCAGGGACTGTGAGCTCCGTCTGCCTCCCCTGGAATGCAGCCGGCTCTGGGGTGGAGCGTGGGGGGAGACACCCCCCGAGTCCGCTCAGCCGCACTCTGCGCAGGGACTGTGAGCTCCGTCTGGCTCCCCTGGAATGCAGCCGGCTCTGGGGTGGAGCGTGGGGTCAGACGCCCCCCGAGCCCGCTCAGCCGGACCCCGCGCAGGGACTGTGAGCTCCGTCTGGCTCCCCTGGAATGCAGCCGGCTCTGGGGTGGAGCGTAGGGGGGAGACGCCCCGAACCCGCTCAGCCGGACCCCGCGCAGGGACTGTGAGCTCCGTCTGGCTCCCCTGGAATGCAGCCGGCTCTGGGGTGGAGCGTGGGTGGAGACGCCCCGAACCCGCTCAGCCGGACCCTGCGCAGGGACTGTGAGCTCCGTCTGGCTCCCCTGGAATGCAGCCGGCTCTGGGGTGGAGCGTGGGTGGAGACGCCCCGAGCCCGCTCAGCCGGACCCCGCGCAGGGACTGTGAGCTCCGTCTGGCTCCCCTGGAATGCAGCCGGCTCTGGGGTGGAGCATGGGGGGAGACGCCCCCCGAGCCCGCTCAGCCGGACCCTGCGCAGGGACTGTGAGCTCCGTCTGGCTCCCCTGGAATGCAGCCCGCTCTGGGGTGGAGCGTGGGGGGGAGACACCCCGAACCCGCTCAGCCGGACCCTGCGCAGGGACTGTGAGCTCCGTCTGGCTCCCCTGGAATGCAGCCGGCTCTGGGGTGGAGCGTGGGGTCAGACGCCCCCCGAGCCCGCTCAGCCGGACCCTGCGCAGGGACTGTGAGCTCCGTCTGGCTCCCCTGGAATGCAGCCGGCTCTGGGGTGGAGCGTGGGGGGCAGACGCCCCGATCCCGCTCAGCCGGACCCCGCGCAGGGACTGTGAGCTCCGTCTGGCTCCCCTGGAATGCAGCCGGCTCTGGGGTGGAGCATGGGGGGAGACGCCCCCCGAGCCCGCTCAGCCGGACCCTGCGCAGGGACTGTGAGCTCCGTCTGGCTCCCCTGGAATGCAGCCCGCTCTGGGGTGGAGCGTGGGGGGGAGACACCCCGAACCCGCTCAGCCGGACCCTGCGCAGGGACTGTGAGCTCCGTCTGGCTCCCCTGGAATGCAGCCGGCTCTGGGGTAGAGCGTGGGGGGGAGACGCCCCCCGAGCCCGCTCAGCCGGACCCTGCGCAGGGACTGTGAGCTCCGTCTGGCTCCCCTGGAATGCAGCCGGCTCTGGGGTAGAGCGTGGGGGGCAGACGCCCCGATCCCGCTCAGCCGGACCCCGCGCAGGGACTGTGAGCTCCGTCTGGCTCCCCTGGAATGCAGCCGGCTCTGGGGTGGAGCGTAGGGGGGAGACACCCCCCGAGTCCGCTCAGCCGGACTCTGCGCAGGGACTGTGAGCTCCGTCTGGCTCCCCTGGAATGCAGCCGGCTCTGGGGTGGAGCGTGGGGTCAGACGCCCCCCGAGCCCGCTCAGCCGGACCCTGCGCAGGGACTGTGATCTCCGTCTGGCTCCCCTGGAATGCAGCCGGCTCTGGGGTGGAGCGTGGGGGGATACGCCCCGAGCCCGCTCAGCCGGACCCTGCGCAGGGACTGTGAGCTCCGCCTGGCTCCCCTGGAATGCAGCCGGCTCTGGGGTGGAGCGTGGGGGGAGACACCCCCCGAGTCCGCTCAGCCGGACCCCGCGCAGGGACTGTGAGCTCCGTCTGGCTCCCCTGGAATGCAGCCGGCTCTGGGGTGGAGCGTGGGGGGAGACGCCCCCCGAGCCCGCTCAGCCGGACCCTGCGCAGGGATTGTGAGCTCCGTCTGGCTCCCCTGGAATGCAGCCGGCTCTGGGGTGGAGCGTGGGGGGGAGACGCCCCGAACCCGCTCAGCCGGACCCTGCGCAGGGATTGTGAGCTCCGTCTGGCTCCCCTGGAATGCAGCCGGCTCTGGGGTGGAGCGTGGGGGGAGACACCCCCTGAGCCCGCTCAGCCGGACCCTGCGCAGGGACTGTGAGCTCCGTCTGGCTCCCCTGGAATGCAGCCGGCTCTGGGGTGGAGCGTGGGGGGGAGACGCCCCGAACCCGCTCAGCCGGACCCTGCGCAGGGACTGTGAGCTCCGTCTGGCTCCCCTGGAATGCAGCCGGCTCTGGGGTGGAGCGTGGGTGGAGACGCCCCGAGCCCGCTCAGCCGGACCCCGCGCAGGGACTGTGAGCTCCGTCTGCCTCCCCTGGAATGCAGCCGGCTCTGGGGTGGAGCGTGAGGGGGAGACGCCCCGAACCCGCTCAGCCGGACCCTGCGCAGGGACTGTGAGCTCCGCCTGGCTCCCCTGGAATGCAGCCGACTCTGGGGTGGAGCGTGGGTGGAGACGCCCCGAGCCCGCTCAGCCGGACCCCGCGCAGGGACTGTGAGCTCCGTCTGGCTCCCCTGGAATGCAGCCGGCTCTGGGGTGGAGCATGGGGGGAGACGCCCCCCGAGCCCGCTCAGCCGGACCCTGCGCAGGGACTGTGAGCTCCGTCTGGCTCCCCTGGAATGCAGCCGGCTCTGGGGTGGAGCGTGGGGGGGAGACACCCCGAACCCGCTCAGCCGGACCCTGCGCAGGGACTGTGAGCTCCGTCTGGCTCCCCTGGAATGCAGCCGGCTCTGGGGTAGAGCGTGGGGGGGAGACGCCCCCCGAGCCCGCTCAGCCGGACCCTGCGCAGGGACTGTGAGCTCCGTCTGGCTCCCCTGGAATGCAGCCGGCTCTGGGGTGGAGCGTGGGGGGGAGACACCCCCCGAGTCCGCTCAGCCGGACTCTGCGCAGGGACTGTGAGCTCCGTCTGGCTCCCCTGGAATGCAGCCGGCTCTGGGGTGGAGCGTGGGGTCAGACGCCCCCCGAGCCCGCTCAGCCGGACCCTGCGCAGGGACTATGAGCTCCGTCTGGCTCCCCTGGAATGCAGCCGGCTCTGGGGTGGAGCGTAGGGGGGAGACGCCCCGAACCCGCTCAGCCGGACCCCGCGCAGGGACTGTGAGCTCCGTCTGGCTCCCCTGGAATGCAGCCGGCTCTGGGGTGGAGCGTGGGGGGGAGACGCCCCGAACCCGCTCAGCCGGACCCCGCGCAGGGACTGTGAGCTCCGTGTGGCTCCCATGGAATGCAGCCGGCTCTGGGGTGGAGCGTGGGTGGAGACGCCCCGAGCCCGCTCAGCCGGACCCTGCGCAGGGACTGTGAGCTCCGTCTGGCTCCCCTGGAATGCAGCCTGCTCTGGGGTGGAGCATGGGGGGAGACGCCCCCCGAGCCCGTCAGCCGGACCCTGCGCAGGGACTGTGAGCTCCGTCTGGCTCCCCTGGAATGCAGCCGGCTCTGGGGTGGAGCGTGGGGGGAGACACCCCCCGAGCCCGCTCAGCCGGACCCTGCGCAGGGACTGTGAGCTCCGTCTGGCTCCCCTGGAGTGCAGCCGGCTCTGGGGTGGAGCGTGGGGGGAGACACCCCCCGAGCCCGCTCAGCCGGACCCTGCGCAGGGACTGTGAGCTCCGTCTGGCTCCCCTGGAATGCAGCCGGCTCTGGGGTGGAGCGTGGGGGGGAGACGCTCCGAACCCGCTCAGCCGGACCCCGCGCAGGGACTGTGAGCTCCGTCTGGCTCCCCTGGAATGCAGCCGGCTCTGGGGTGGAGCGTGGGGGGGAGACGCCCCGAGCCCGCTCAGCCGGACCCTGCGCAGGGACTGTGAGCTCCGTCTGGCTCCCCTGGAATGCAGCCGGCTCTGGGGTGGAGCGTGGGGGGAGACACCCCCCGAGTCCGCTCAGCCGCACTCTGCGCAGGGACTGTGAGCTCCATCTGGCTCCCCTGGAATGCAGCCGGCTCTGGGGTGGAGCGTGGGGTCAGACGCCCCCCGAGCCCGCTCAGCCGGACCCTGCGCAGGGACTGTGAGCTCCGCCTGGCTCCCCTGGAATGCAGCCGGCTCTGGGGTGGAGCGTGGGGGGAGACACCCCCGATCCCGCTCAGCCGGACCCTGCGCAGGGACTGTGAGCTCCGTCTGGCTCCCCTGGAATGCAGCCGGCTCTGGGGTGGAGCGTGGGGGGGAGACGCCCCGAGCCCGCTCAGCCGGACCCTGCGCAGGGACTGTGAGCTCCGTCTGGCTCCCCTGGAATGCAGCCGGCTCTGGGGTGGAGCGTGCGGGGAGACACCCCCCGAGCCCGCTCAGCCGGACCCTGCGCAGGGACTGTGAGCTCCGTCTGGCTCCCCTGGAATGCAGCCGGCTCTGGGGCGGAGCGTGGGGGGAGACACCCCGAGCCCGCTCAGCCGGACCCTGCGCAGGGACTGTGAGCTCCGTCTCGCTCCCCTGGAATGCAGCCGGCTCTGGGGTGGAGCGTGGGGGGAGACGCCCCGAACCCGCTCAGCCGGACCCTGCGCAGGGACTGTGAGCTCCGTCAGGCTCCCCTGGAATGCAGCCGGCTCTGGGGTGGAGCGTGGGGGGAGACACCCCCCGAGTCCGCTCAGCCGCACTCTGCGCAGGGACTGTGAGCTCCGTCTGGCTCCCCTGGAATGCAGCCGGCTCTGGGGTGGAGCGTGGGGTCAGACGCCCCCCGAGCCCGCTCAGCCGGACCCTGCGCAGGGACTGTGAGCTCCGTCTGGCTCCCCTGGAATGCAGCCGGCTCTGGGGTGGAGCGTAGGGGGGAGACGCCCCGAACCCGCTCAGCCGGACCCCGCGCAGGGACTGTGAGCTCCGTCTGGCTCCCCTGGAATGCAGCCGGCTCTGGGGTGGAGCGTGGGGGGAGACACCCCCTGAGCCCGCTCAGCCGGACCCTGCGCAGGGACTGTGAGCTCCGTCTGGCTCCCCTGGAATGCAGCCGGCTCTGGGGTGGAGCGTGGGGGGGAGACGCCCCGAACCCGCTCAGCCGGACCCTGCGCAGGGACTGTGAGCTCCGTCTGGCTCCCCTGGAATGCAGCCGGCTCTGGGGTGGAGCGTGGGTGGAGACGCCCCGAGCCCGCTCAGCCGGACCCCGCGCAGGGACTGTGAGCTCCGTCTGCCTCCCCTGGAATGCAGCCGGCTCTGGGGTGGAGCGTGGGGGGAGACACCCCCCGAGTCCGCTCAGCCGCACTCTGCGCAGGGACTGTGAGCTCCGTCTGGCTCCCCTGGAATGCAGCCGGCTCTGGGGTGGAGCGTGGGGTCAGACGCCCCCCGAGCCCGCTCAGCCGGACCCCGCGCAGGGACTGTGAGCTCCGTCTGGCTCCCCTGGAATGCAGCCGGCTCTGGGGTGGAGCGTAGGGGGGAGACGCCCCGAACCCGCTCAGCCGGACCCCGCGCAGGGACTGTGAGCTCCGTCTGGCTCCCCTGGAATGCAGCCGGCTCTGGGGTGGAGCGTGGGTGGAGACGCCCCGAGCCCGCTCAGCCGGACCCCGCGCAGGGACTGTGAGCTCCGTCTGGCTCCCCTGGAATGCAGCCGGCTCTGGGGTGGAGCATGGGGGGAGACGCCCCCCGAGCCCGCTCAGCCGGACCCTGCGCAGGGACTGTGAGCTCCGTCTGGCTCCCCTGGAATGCAGCCCGCTCTGGGGTGGAGCGTGGGGGGGAGACACCCCGAACCCGCTCAGCCGGACCCTGCGCAGGGACTGTGAGCTCCGTCTGGCTCCCCTGGAATGCAGCCGGCTCTGGGGTAGAGCGTGGGGGGGAGACGCCCCCCGAGCCCGCTCAGCCGGACCCTGCGCAGGGACTGTGAGCTCCGTCTGGCTCCCCTGGAATGCAGCCGGCTCTGGGGTGGAGCGTGGGGGGCAGACGCCCCGAACCCGCTCAGCCGGACCCCGCGCAGGGACTGTGAGCTCCGTCTGGCTCCCCTGGAATGCAGCCGGCTCTGGGGTGGAGCGTAGGGGGGAGACACCCCCCGAGTCCGCTCAGCCGGACTCTGCGCAGGGACTGTGAGCTCCGTCTGGCTCCCCTGGAATGCAGCCGGCTCTGGGGTGGAGCGTGGGGTCAGACGCCCCCCGAGCCCGCTCAGCCGGACCCTGCGCAGGGACTGTGATCTCCGTCTGGCTCCCCTGGAATGCAGCCGGCTCTGGGGTGGAGCGTGGGGGGAGACGCCCCCCGAGCCCGCTCAGCCGGACCCTGCGCAGGGACTGTGAGCTCCGCCTGGCTCCCCTGGAATGCAGCCGGCTCTGGGGTGGAGCGTGGGGGGAGACACCCCCCGAGTCCGCTCAGCCGGACCCCGCGCAGGGACTGTGAGCTCCGTCTGGCTCCCCTGGAATGCAGCCGGCTCTGGGGTGGAGCGTGGGGGGAGACACCCCCCGAGTCCGCTCAGCCGGACTCTGCGCAGGGACTGTGAGCTCCGTCTGGCTCCCCTGGAATGCAGCCGGCTCTGGGGTGGAGCGTGGGGTCAGACGCCCCCCGAGCCCGCTCAGCCGGACCCTGCGCAGGGACTATGAGCTCCGTCTGGCTCCCCTGGAATGCAGCCGGCTCTGGGGTGGAGCGTGGGGGGGAGACGCCCCCGAGCCCGCTCAGCCGGACCCCGCGCAGGGACTGTGAGCTCCGTCTGGCTCCCCTGGAATGCAGCCGGCTCTGGGGTGGAGCGTGGGGGGAGACGCCCCGAACCCGCTCAGCCGGACCCCGCGCAGGGACTGTGAGCTCCGTGTGGCTCCCATGGAATGCAGCCGGCTCTGGGGTGGAGCGTGGGGGGAGACGCCCCGAGCCCGCTCAGCCGGACCCTGCGCAGGGACTGTGAGCTCCGCCTGGCTCCCCTGGAATGCAGCCGGCTCTGGGGTGGAGCGTGGGGGGAGACACCCCCGATCCCGCTCAGCCGGACCCTGCGCAGGGACTGTGAGCTCCGTCTGGCTCCCCTGGAATGCAGCCGGCTCTGGGGTGGAGCGTGGGGTGGAGACGCCCCGAGCCCGCTCAGCCGGACCCTGCGCAGGGACTGTGAGCTCCGTCTGGCTCCCCTGGAATGCAGCCTGCTCTGGGGTGGAGCATGGGGGGAGACGCCCCCCGAGCCCGTCAGCCGGACCCTGCGCAGGGACTGTGAGCTCCGTCTGGCTCCCCTGGAATGCAGCCGGCTCTGGGGTGGAGCGTGGGGGGAGACACCCCCCGAGCCCGCTCAGCCGGACCCTGCGCAGGGACTGTGAGCTCCGTCTGGCTCCCCTGGAGTGCAGCCGGCTCTGGGGTGGAGCGTGGGGGGAGACACCCCCCGAGCCCGCTCAGCCGGACCCTGCGCAGGGACTGTGAGCTCCGTCTGGCTCCCCTGGAATGCAGCCGGCTCTGGGGTGGAGCGTGGGGGGGAGACGCTCCGAACCCGCTCAGCCGGACCCCGCGCAGGGACTGTGAGCTCCGTCTGGCTCCCCTGGAATGCAGCCGGCTCTGGGGTGGAGCGTGGGGGGAGACGCCCCGAGCCCGCTCAGCCGGACCCTGCGCAGGGACTGTGAGCTCCGTCTGGCTCCCCTGGAATGCAGCCGGCTCTGGGGTGGAGCGTGGGGGGAGACACCCCCCGAGTCCACTCAGCCGCACTCTGCGCAGGGACTGTGAGCTCCATCTGGCTCCCCTGGAATGCAGCCGGCTCTGGGGTGGAGCGTGGGGTCAGACGCCCCCCGAGCCCGCTCAGCCGGACCCTGCGCAGGGACTGTGAGCTCCGCCTGGCTCCCCTGGAATGCAGCCGGCTCTGGGGTGGAGCGTGGGGGGAGACACCCCCGATCCCGCTCAGCCGGACCCTGCGCAGGGACTGTGAGCTCCGTCTGGCTCCCCTGGAATGCAGCCGGCTCTGGGGTGGAGCGTGGGGGGGAGACGCCCCGAGCCCGCTCAGCCGGACCCTGCGCAGGGACTGTGAGCTCCGTCTGGCTCCCCTGGAATGCAGCCGGCTCTGGGGTGGAGCGTGCGGGGAGACACCCCCCGAGCCCGCTCAGCCGGACCCTGCGCAGGGACTGTGAGCTCCGTCTGGCTCCCCTGGAATGCAGCCGGCTCTGGGGTGGAGCGTGGGGGGGAGACGCCCCGAACCCGCTCAGCCGGACCCTGCGCAGGGACTGTGAGCTCCGTCTGGCTCCCCTGGAATGCAGCCGGCTCTGGGGCGGAGCGTGGGGGGAGACACCCCGAGCCCGCTCAGCCGGACCCTGCGCAGGGACTGTGAGCTCCGTCTGGCTCCCCTGGAATGCAGCCGGCTCTGGGGTGGAGCGTGGGGGGAGACGCCCCGAACCCGCTCAGCCGGACCCTGCGCAGGGACTGTGAGCTCCGTCTGGCTCCCCTGGAATGCAGCCGGCTCTGGGGTGGAGCGTGGGGGGAGACACCCCCCGAGTCCGCTCAGCCGCACTCTGCGCAGGGACTGTGAGCTCCGTCTGGCTCCCCTGGAATGCAGCCGGCTCTGGGGTGGAGCGTAGGGGGGAGACGCCCCGAACCCGCTCAGCCGGACCCCGCGCAGGGACTGTGAGCTCCGTCTGGCTCCCCTGGAATGCAGCCGGCTCTGGGGTGGAGCGTGGGGGGAGACACCCCCCGAGCCCGCTCAGCCGGACCCTGCGCAGGGACTGTGAGCTCCGTCTGGCTCCCCTGGAATGCAGCCGGCTCTGGGGTGGAGCGTGGGGGGGAGACGCCCCGAACCCGCTCAGCCGGACCCTGCGCAGGGACTGTGAGCTCCGTCTGGCTCCCCTGGAATGCAGCCGGCTCTGGGGTGGAGCGTGGGTGGAGACGCCCCGAGCCCGCTCAGCCGGACCCCGCGCAGGGACTGTGAGCTCCGTCTGCCTCCCCTGGAATGCAGCCGGCTCTGGGGTGGAGCGTGGGGGGAGACACCCCCCGAGTCCGCTCAGCCGCACTCTGCGCAGGGACTGTGAGCTCCGTCTGGCTCCCCTGGAATGCAGCCGGCTCTGGGGTGGAGCGTGGGGTCAGACGCCCCCCGAGCCCGCTCAGCCGGACCCCGCGCAGGGACTGTGAGCTCCGTCTGGCTCCCCTGGAATGCAGCCGGCTCTGGGGTGGAGCGTAGGGGGGAGACGCCCCGAACCCGCTCAGCCGGACCCCGCGCAGGGACTGTGAGCTCCGTCTGGCTCCCCTGGAATGCAGCCGGCTCTGGGGTGGAGCGTGGGGGGAGACACCCCCTGAGCCCGCTCAGCCGGACCCTGCGCAGGGACTGTGAGCTCCGTCTGGCTCCCCTGGAATGCAGCCGGCTCTGGGGTGGAGCGTGGGGGGAGACGCCCCGAACCCGCTCAGCCGGACCCTGCGCAGGGACTGTGAGCTCCGTCTGGCTCCCCTGGAATGCAGCCGGCTCTGGGGTGGAGCGTGGGTGGAGACGCCCCGAGCCCGCTCAGCCGGACCCCGCGCAGGGACTGTGAGCTCCGTCTGCCTCCCCTGGAATGCAGCCGGCTCTGGGGTGGAGCGTGGGTGGAGACGCCCCGAGCCCGCTCAGCCGGACCCCGCGCAGGGACTGTGAGCTCCGTCTGGCTCCCCTGGAATGCAGCCGGCTCTGGGGTGGAGCATGGGGGGAGACGCCCCCCGAGCCCGCTCAGCCGGACCCTGCGCAGGGACTGTGAGCTCCGTCTGGCTCCCCTGGAATGCAGCCCGCTCTGGGGTGGAGCGTGGGGGGGAGACACCCCGAACCCGCTCAGCCGGACCCTGCGCAGGGACTGTGAGCTCCGTCTGGCTCCCCTGGAATGCAGCCGGCTCTGGGGTAGAGCGTGGGGGGGAGACGCCCCCCGAGCCCGCTCAGCCGGACCCTGCGCAGGGACTGTGAGCTCCGTCTGGCTCCCCTGGAATGCAGCCGGCTCTGGGGTGGAGCGTGGGGGGCAGACGCCCCGAACCCGCTCAGCCGGACCCCGCGCAGGGACTGTGAGCTCCGTCTGGCTCCCCTGGAATGCAGCCGGCTCTGGGGTGGAGCGTAGGGGGGAGACACCCCCCGAGTCCGCTCAGCCGGACTCTGCGCAGGGACTGTGAGCTCCGTCTGGCTCCCCTGGAATGCAGCCGGCTCTGGGGTGGAGCGTGGGGGGAGACACCCCCCGAGTCCGCTCAGCCGGACCCTGCGCAGGGACTGTGAGCTCCGTCTGGCTCCCCTGGAATGCAGCCGGCTCTGGGGTGGAGCGTGGGGTCAGACGCCCCCCGAGCCCGCTCAGCCGGACCCTGCGCAGGGACTGTGATCTCCGTCTGGCTCCCCTGGAATGCAGCCGGCTCTGGGGTGGAGCGTGGGGGGATACGCCCCGAGCCCGCTCAGCCGGACCCTGCGCAGGGACTGTGAGCTCCGCCTGGCTCCCCTGGAATGCAGCCGGCTCTGGGGTGGAGCGTGGGGGGAGACACCCCCCGAGTCCGCTCAGCCGGACCCCGCGCAGGGACTGTGAGCTCCGTCTGGCTCCCCTGGAATGCAGCCGGCTCTGGGGTGGAGCGTGGGGGGAGACGCCCCCCGAGCCCGCTCAGCCGGACCCTGCGCAGGGATTGTGAGCTCCGTCTGGCTCCCCTGGAATGCAGCCGGCTCTGGGGTGGAGCGTGGGGGGAGACACCCCCGAACCCGCTCAGCCGGACCCTGCGCAGGGACTGTGAGCTCCGTCTGGCTCCCCTGGAATGCAGCCGGCTCTGGGGTGGAGCGTGGGGGGAGACACCCCCTGAGCCCGCTCAGCCGGACCCTGCGCAGGGACTGTGAGCTCCGTCTGGCTCCCCTGGAATGCAGCCGGCTCTGGGGTGGAGCGTGGGGGGAGACACCCCCGAGCCCGCTCAGCCGGACCCTGCGCAGGGACTGTGAGCTCCGTCTGGCTCCCCTGGAATGCAGCCGGCTCTGGGGTGGAGCGTGGGGGGAGACACCCCCGAGCCCGCTCAGCCGGACCCTGCGCAGGGACTGTGAGCTCCGTCTGGCTCCCCTGGAATGCAGCCGGCTCTGGGGTGGAGCGTGGGGGGAGACACCCCCCGAGCCCGCTCAGCCGGACCTTGGCCAGGCTGCCAGAGTTCGGCCCTGCCCCAGGGGATTGTGGGAAATGGGCTTTGCCCGCCGCAAGGGATTGTGGGAAATGGGCCTTGCCAGCCGCAGGGGGATTGTGGGAAATGGTCTTTATTCGCCGCTAGGGATTGTGGGAAATGGGCCTTGCCAGCCCCAGGGGATTGTGGGAAGGTCGTTGATAGCGACCCTTCGTGCGTCTGTGCTCCAATTCGGTAACTGAGTGTCACATGACTTTCGTGCAGGAACCGGAACTGGCGACTATTAACCAAAATGGCGTCCTTTCCCGGATGGGGCACTCTAGCCCGCAGCTCGCCAGGTGCTCTATGGCTGAACCTGAGCGATGCCAACCTTGCCACAGCAAGGGGTGGGGGAATGGAACATCCCGGACTGAACCAACTGGGGGCTGGAGTATGACACCCTTCCCGTCCGTGAGAGGAGGGGAGACCCCCCTGAGATGAAATGGTTCCTCCCTAATGGGGCTCACTATCCCCCTGCCCCCGTTACCCGCGTCTCTGCCCACGTCCTCCCCCTCAGGACAGCTTGGTACAGCCCAACAAGGGTGCGGGAGGGGTAAGAGTCCCGGGGATCTTAAAGGGGCAGCGGCCATTTGTTCTTCCCGCTCAGCGCAGCGGCAGGGCTGGTGCATTGGCTGGGGGGACCCCAGGGCTGGTGCAGGGGGGCAGGGCTGGTGCATTGGCTGTGGGGACCCCAGGGCTGGTGCAGGGGGGCAGGGCTGGTGCATTGGCTGGGGGGGACCCCAGGGCTGGTGCAGGGGGGCAGGGTTGGTGCATTGGTTGTGGGGACCCCAGGGCTGGTGCAGGGGGGCAGGGTTGGTGCATTGGCTGTGGGGACCCCAGGGCTGGTGCAGGGGGGCAGGGTTGGTGCATTGGCTGGGAGGGATCCCAGGGCTGGTGCAGGGGGGCAGGGTTGGTGCATTGGCTGGGGGGGACCCCAGGGCTGGTGCAGGGGGGCAGGGTTGGTGCATTGGCTGGGAGGGACCCCAGGGCTGGTGCAGGGGGGCAAGGCTGGTGCATTGGCTGGGGGGACCCCAGGGCTGGTGGGGGGGCAAGGCTGGTGCATTGGTTGTGGGGATCCCAGGGCTCACCGAGGGGAAGGCAGCAGACCCAGCACCCACAGAGATGATGAAGGACGAAAACATCTTCCTCTTCGTTCCGAACCTCATTGGTGAGTGAGGGGAGCTGGGGGGATCCTCAGAGCTGGGTCAGAGTTGGTGCACCCCAGGGGGCAGGCCCCTGTCCCATTCATGCTGCCCTGTTCTGCCCTGGCTGCTGGGGGGTGGTGCCATCCCAGGAACCAGTGGCCCTGAGCTTTCTTGGCAGGTCCCCGGTGTCATGGGTTTTCCCCGGGGCACCACCTGGAACTGGGTGACCACTGAGCCCTCTGACCCATCAGCCTGGGCTGCCTCACACATGCTCTTGTGACAAGCTGCAGAAGCCCCCAGCCTGCACCTCAGCATCACACAGGTCGGGACAACGCAGCTGCAGTCAAACGCACGTTCTGTAGCCTCCTAGAGCAGTACGTCCTGTCCTGCTCAAATCGGGTCCGTATATGGGTTTAACGCCCTGTCCGCCGTGCCCTCAATGTGACCAGGGCCGTGCACACTTGTGGGAACCAAGCTGAGATTTTCCCCAGACGCCTTAGTCAAACGCATACTGGTTTGGACTAAACATCACATAAGTTTATTAGCCACAAAAAATTGTTTATAAGTGAGAGCAAAGAGATCAAAGCAGATTAGCAGTAAATAAAGAAAACCACAAACTGAGTTTAACACTCTAGATAAGTAGGAGATGAATTAGTGAATTCTCACCCTGAGTGACAAACAGGCTGGCAGATTCTTAAGGCACAAGCTGCCTTGGCTTTCCCAGGTTTTCATACACAGGCTAAAATCCCTGTAGCCTGGACCATCACTTTCCCCCTGCTCAGTCTTTATTCCTCAGGTGTTTCCAGTGTGGTGGTGGTGGGGGAGTGAGGAACGCCCAGGATGTCACTGTCCCCTGTTTTCTATCTTCTCCCCCCTCCCTGGAAAGCTGTGCTATGCCCTGGCTCCGATAGTTCCCCTTGGTTGGGCTGCCTTGGAGAGGTTTCTCTTGTACATGGTTCCTGGGGTAACCCTGGTGCTTGGGTGCGTTTCCTCGATGAGCCACTAACATGCTTTGGCCTTTTTACTCTTGTACCTAAAAGGCGGCTGGTGGGTGTTTGTAATCTCACAGTGCGTTTCAGTAGCACACGTGAAGCCAAACTTCATAACTTCCAACATGCCGACAGCGCCTACAGTCCAGTGAGAGATTCCTGTCTAGCACATCAAGACTTTTAGAAGGACACCTCACAAGACTCACTTTGTACAGACCATATCCTCAGGACATGACAGTGCTGAATATTGGGGTGCCAGCAGGTCACACGCTCCTTAAACTCTGCCACCCTGCACCATCCCCTCCAGCATGGATGGATCCAGCCCCGTGCCTGGAGGCTTCCCTGGCCCATGGCCTCGATGGTGGCCCCCTCTCTGCAGCACCTGGCTGCCCCTTCTCCACTCACCACGCACAGGCAGCTGGTAGCCACCCATGCCCAGTATCCCTGTTACACCTTTGGGTTTCTCCCGTCCGCGGGGGTTGAGATGGGCCCCCTCATGCTGCTGTACCCAGGGCGTCCCTCGCACCATCCAGCTGCTTTCAGATGTGAGGTCTGTTCGCATGGGGCCGTCGGGGAGAGTCCATCCGAATTCACCGCCGCTGTCAAGCAGGAATGGAGGCACTGACCCCTACAAACCCCAGTGTGAACGCCCTCAGTCGGCACCACGGTGCCCTTAATTCAATTCCGCTTCCCCAGTGAATTAAGCAAAACCAACTTAATTCTGAGCGAGAGCGTCCACACTGGGGCTTAATGCAGTTTAACTCTGCCCTTTGGCGTTGACGCCTCTAGTGATGGCCCCGTGGGGACTGGCTCAGGGCTTGACTCACCAGCCGTGCAGCATCCCAGCTCCAGCGGTGGCTGAGGTGGGAGGCATGAGAAGGAGGCAAACACTCCTCCTTCCTGCCCCTGGGAAGCTGGAGCCTTAGAGCATGTGGCCGGACCAGGACAGGAGAATGCTGAGGGCCATGCAGCCCCTTCCCACCCATCCCAGGAAGGAAGGAGGGGTGCGGCAGGGGCCCAGATTCACAACAGTGTCTTAGTGATGCCTTGTCTGGCTGGCTCCGCCTGGGGTGTCGTCCCCTCTGGTGAAGTTTGCAGCAGCCCCGGACCTGGGGAGTGAGGGGGGCATGGAGAAGAGGTCACTGGTAGAGCCAGCGGGGTGCTGGGTAAACGGGCACAAGCAGACACGGTGTGTTTGAATCCAGCTACACATATATGCCGGTCCCTGGGCGGGACGAGGGCCAGCTGCACTTACTGGCTGGGGGGTCCGCCCGGGGACGCAGGGACTTTCAGCAAGTTGGGGGGGGGGCGGGAATAATCAGTGGAACAGGAGCTCTCAGTGCAGTGCTGGGGCCGAAAGGGCTGTGCACACGGGGGATCTTGCGGAGCAGCAGAGGGGATTTTCCCTCAGGATTCGGCCCTGAGGCGGCCGCGGCTGGGATCCCAGGGCCGGCTCTGGTGCCTGCAGCTCCAGGAGGATGTTGAGCCATTGGAGGGGTCAGAGAAGAGCCCCGGGGAGGAAGAAAGGCTCAGAAACCTGCCCTCGAGCAAGAGACTCCAGGAGCTCCAGCTGGTCGGCTTAACGCAGGGCCGGCTCCGGGAGAGTGGGGCCCGGCTGGGCAGCACCTCCATGGGGAACAGATCATCACCCCGGCTTGTCGCTCCTGCTGAGGAAGGTCTGACACGCCACAGCGGCTGGACAATCCCACCTGGAAAGAGGCTGCAAATATGGCCCAGGCAGAGCTGATGGGGATTCTCCAGCCTGGCAGCTCAGCCCAGCTGGGGGGTTCTCGGGTCGGGGCTCAGCCCAGATGATCCCAGTGCCCCCCGCACAGGGGAGCCCAGGGCGGAGCTGGTGGGGGGCTGCGGGTCGGGATTGAGGAGCACCGTGTCTCTCTTGCCCCCTGCAGGCTACGCCCGGGTCCTTCTCCTCTTCGTTGCCTTTTATTTCATGCCGAGCGACCCCGGCCCGGCCACCGCCTCCTACCTGCTCAGCGGCCTGCTGGACGCGTTTGACGGCCACGCGGCCCGGGCCCTCAACCAAGGTAGGGCCCCCCCACTGGGTGCTCTGTCCCCCACTGCAGGCATGGGGCTTGGGAGGGGGGGCTCTGTGGGTGGGGCTGCAGCTCTGACCCCTTCCCCCCGGTGGCAGGGACCCGGTTCGGTGCCATGCTGGATATGCTGACCGATCGCTGCGCCACCATGTGCCTGCTGGTGAACCTGGCGCTGCTGGACCCGCCCCGTGCCCTCCTCTACCAGCTCAGCATGACCCTGGACATCGCCAGCCACTGGCTGCACCTGCACAGGTGGGTGGGGGCTGGGGGCGGGGCTTGGGGGACACCCTGGGGGCGGGGCTGGGGTGGGCCTTGTCCCCCACCCCACCCCCTGCTGATGTTCCCACCTCTCCCCAGCTCCGTGGTTCGGGGCAGCGACAGTCACAAGAGCATCGATCTGACGGGGAATCCGGTGCTGCGGGTTTATTACACCTCGCGGGTGAGTGACACCCCCGGGCCCCTCACTGCCCCCCTGCCCCGGTCACTTCCTGAGTCACGGGCCCCCCTTCTCGACACCCACCAGGCACGGCTGTGTCTCCTTGCTGCTTGACATGTTTCCCATAATACCTCCCTTTCCCACAATGCTTTGTCCTCCTCAAGCTCTGGGGTGGGAAGGGGGATTCAGAGGCAGTGATATTTATTCCAAAGGACTCCCCGGCCGTCCCCCACATCCCACAATGCTTAGCCAAATTGTCCGGCCCCTTGAATCCCTTGAAACTGGAGCTGTCGGTTCGATCCTGTGGCAGGGAGTTCCACAGGCTGCTCTGACTCTGCTTCCTCCCGTTCCCCAGCCCGTCCTCTTCCTCATATGTGCAGGGAACGAGCTCTTCTACTGCATGCTGTACCTGCTGCACTTCACGGAGGGGCCTGCAGGTGGGTGTGTGGGGGCTGTGGGGCAGGAGTGAGGGGCACCAGCGGAGCTTGGGGGGGCAGGGCTGGGCTAGCAGGGTCTGCGGGTCGGGAGTGAGGGGCACCGGCAGAGCTGGGGGGGGCAGGGCTGGGCTAGCAGGGTCTGCGGGTCGGGAGTGAGGGGCACCGGCAGAGCTGGGGGGGGCAGGGCTGGGCTAGCAGGGTCTGCGGGTCGGGAGTGAGGGGCACCGGCAGGACTGGGGGGGGCAGGGCTGGGCTGGCAGGGGCTGTGGGGCGGGAGTGAGGGGCACCGGCAGGACTGGGGGGGGCAGGGCTGGGCTGGCAGGGGCTGT
Organism: Gopherus evgoodei; assembly: GCF_007399415.2. Classification (NCBI taxonomy): domain Eukaryota; kingdom Metazoa; phylum Chordata; order Testudines; family Testudinidae; genus Gopherus; species Gopherus evgoodei. The sequence continues at coordinate 12,080 of NW_022059966.1, read as the reverse complement.
GGGGTGGGAGTGAGGGGCACTGGCAGAGCTGGGGGGGAGGCAGGGCTGGTTGGCAGGGGCTGCGGGGCGGCAGTGAGGGGCACCGGCAGGGCTGGGGGGGGCAGGGGCTGCGGGGCGGCAGTGAGGGGCACCGGCAGGGCTGGGGGGGCAGGGGCTGCGGGTCGGGAGTGAGGGGCACCGGCAGGGCTGGGGGGGCAGGGGCTGCGGGGCGGGAGTGAGGGGCACCGGCAGGGCTGGGGGGGCAGGGGCTGCGGGTCGGGAGTGAGGGGCACCGGCAGGGCTGGGGGGGCAGGGGCTGCGAGGCGGGAGTGAGGGGCACCGCCTGGGCTGTGTGTGTGTAACTCTCTCCCCTCCCCACTCAGTGCTCCCCGGACGCCTGGGTCTTTTCCGTCTCATCCTCTGGGTCTCGACCCCCATCGCTGCCCTCAAGTCCCTCATCAGCCTCGTGCACCTCGTCTCTGCCTCCTGCAATATTGCCGCCCTGGACATGGCCGAGCGGGCCAAGAAGAAGTAGCAGTGAGGGAGGGGGAGGCTGGCAGAGACAAACCCACCCCCCCAGTCCTGCTGGGACCCGCCCCCCCTCACTGGGGTGGGGCTCCCCTCCATTGGCTAGAAACCCACCAATCGCAGTGTTGTGTGCTTGTGGCACTGGCACGTTTCCCACAGTGCTTTGCAGGGGGGCGCGGAAGTCCTGCCAAACTTGTAGCGTCTGTCCCCCTCTCCCCCCAGAGGTGGGGGGCTGGATTAACTGAGCAGGGGCCATATTTATCCCCCATGTCCACTTCCCACCCTGCTTTGCAGCGGGCCCTGGGCGTTGATTGGGGGGCAGATGTCACTTCTGCCTCCCATTGTTTCCCACAATGCTGCTGTGGCTTATTCCAGTTCCCTTGGTTTCCCATGATGCTTTGCACTTGTTTGGGCAGTGGCCGTATTTATACCTGACCCCCCGAATTTCCCGAAATGCTTTGTGCTCCCACCTGAGGGCTGGTGTTTGGGATTGTTTACAAGGCTCCTGATCCATGTCCCATCATGCTTTGCACTCCCGTGGAAGCCATATTGGTTCCTCCTCCTGTTCCCCTGATGCTTTGTCCTTGGGGCAATCACTCCGGGGGGGTATGGCTATGGGGGAGGGGTCACCTTGCCAGATCCCCCCTGGCTCTTTTTTTCCTTCCCACAAGGCTTTATGCTCCCTAGCTTGGCGTGAGGGCGGCCATGGTTTTGCCCTGCCTGTTCTCCCCTGAGTGCAGACTCCTCACTGCCCCTGGTGTGTGGGGGTCTCATGGGGGTGTCATCATGCCTGACCTCCCTGCACCCAGGGGAGCATGGTCCTGGTCCCCCCATGCGATGGCCACTTTCCTGTGACCTAGTTTCCATGTGTGTGGTGGATGTTAGACGCTGCTGGACCTCAGCCCCCTGCCTCCCACCCCTGGGGCCTGGGGGGTAACTAAACCCACTGTGGGGAGGAGTCCCAGCTACAATAAAGAGTAGCCCATCAATCCCAGCCTCTCCTTTCAACCTGGCACACGGGGACCCCTGGTCCAGTGCCAGGACATGGCCACTCAGGGGTGGGGCAGGGGGGCTGGTTATGGGGGATCCCAGGCCTGGTGCTAGGATGGGGTCTCTCTGGGGGGTGGGGGGCTGGTTATGGGGGATCCCAGGCCTGGTGCTAGGATGGGGTTTCTCTGGGGGGTGGGGAGCTGGTTATGGGGGACCCAGGCCTGGTGGTAGGATGGGGTCTCTCTGGGGGGTGGGGGGCTGGTTAAGGGGGATACCATGCGTGGTGGTAGGATGGGGTTTCTCTCGGGGGTGGGGGGCTGGTTAAGGGGGATTCCATGCGTGGTGGTAGGATGGGGTCTCTCTGCAGGGGGGCGGGGTGCTGGCTATGGGGACCCTCTGGCCGGCCGCAGACAGACACACGGACCCGCTCTCATGCATCTGAGTTTATTGGTTTCTCATGCATCTGAATTGCTCCAAGCCGCCCCGGGGGTGCTGGGCCGGGGGCTCATTCATCCCGGCTTGGGGGCTCTCTGGCAGTCAGGGGCTGGGAGTTATTTCCCAGGTGGGGTTAAAACCCACTATTTAACCCCCACAGTAATGGATGTGGGGCCATTCAAGAACCCCTGCGTACAAGACGTCGCAGGAGGATTTAAGGGGGGGGCGTATTCCCCTCCCCTCCTCAGCCAGCGGTTCCTGCTGTGGGTCCAGCTGGGCCCTGACACCTCCTGGAGGAGAAGGGCACCCTTGTCCCCCCAAATGGCCTAATTTCTCCCTTTCACTTTAAACAAATGCTTTTTTTTAATGTGACCCCCCAAATATTGAACCCCCCCAGCCACCTCCAGGGCCCATCTAGGAGTGACTCCCCCATCCCACCCCCCGACAATAGAGTATATAAAAACATGCATGTATAATACTGGCATGTCAACATCAAAACACAAGCCCCTTCAGTGCCCCCCCTCATTGTACTGTCCCCGCCCCCACCCCATTACCCAGTGGATAGCGTGCAAAAGCTTGGACCTAGCAGGTGGGGCTTGGCTGAGGGCATTCCCCTGCCCCCCAGAACCAGCCCCTTCCCCACAAGGTTAGGTCGGTAACAGTCTGAAGTCACTTGGTGCCAGGCTGGGGTTGGCATCTGGGCCGGTTCCCTCCCCACTCCTCCTTAGGGTCTTTCTCAGTCTGTCCTTCCTTGCCACCGAAACGTGACCAGCCCGAGGCCCCTGTCTTCCTCTATCGTTCCCCGGTCAGACACCGCCTGCCCATCTCCCTCGTTGGCTGATGCGGGGTTGTAAATAGGATCAATGAGGAATCAGTTCCCAGCGGCCTCGCACCTTTTCACCCCCTTCTTCATTCCTTTCTTCTATGTTCTCCTGCAGGCCCCAAAATCCCAGCTCCTAGCTGGCTGCATCCCCAGACAGCGGGGAGAAGGGGGGCAGGGGTCTCCATCGCTGGCGCTGCTTCATCCGTCCGTTTGGGGGAAGGGAGGCTGGGAGGTAAATGTGCCCCCTCCCGGCAGAGGGGTCCCACTGGCATCTTGGGCCTACACTTTTTCTTGTCTTGTAAACATGGAAATCAAAAGAGTTTTATTTGCTGTCAAAGAGGCAATGAGCCAGAAGAGAGGGCAGGCAAGGAAAGAGAAGGGGGAGTGGTAGAAAGAAGGTCAAATGGATGGAGGGACGGATTTGTTGCTGGATGGATGGATGAGTTAGTAGAAGCCTGGACAGATGGATGGACAGACAGGAGGATGGGTGAATGGATACATCAGAGGATGGATGGCAGGGGAGCTGGATGGAGGGATGGGATGGATGGATGGCAGGGGGATGGAGGGATGGGAGGATGGCTGTGTCACAGTATGGTTAAGTTGGTAGCAGACTGGACAGACAGCAGGATGGCTAGGTAGAGTGGGACGGATGGACTGACGGATGAACAAATGGCAGGATGGGTGAATGGATGGCAGAATGGCTGGACTGATAGTGGGGCGGATGGACAGATGGACAGACAGTAGGATGGATGGCTAGATGGACAGTGGGATGGCTGGACAGACGGTGGGACGGATGGCTAGATGGAGAGTGGGACAGCTGGATGGACAGTGGGATGGATGGATGGATGGACGGCTGGACAGACGGTGGGATGGATGGCTAGATGGACAGTGGGACGGCTGGATGGACAGATGGACGGACAGTGGGACGGCTGGATGGACAGATGGACAGACAGTGGGACGGCTGGATGGACAGACGGACACACAGGATGGATGGATGGACGGCTGGATGGACAGATGGTGGGATGGCTGGATGGACAGACGGGATGGATGGATGGACAGTGGGACGGCTGGATGGACAGACGGACACACAGGATGGATGGATGGACAGATGGTGGGACGGCTGGATGGACAGACGGGATGGATGGATGGACAGTAGGATGGCTGGATGGAGGCATGCAGGTGGACAGATGGAGGGGGGTTTCTTCCTCCATTCTCTCCTGGTCTTCTTTTCTGGCGCTGTCCCCGAGGTGGAAGGGGGATTGGAGGCCGCACCCCTCTGTCGGCGGCCGTAATCCCCCTCTCCGCCCCCTCGGCCCCCCTGGAGGGTTGGCTGTTTGGTCCCCATTAGAGCAGTGCTGGGTGGGGGCTCCCGGGTTGGAGGACTGGGGACAGCACGGAGTCGTCTTCACTGAAACACTGGGGAGGGATGGGGGGGGAGCAGGGAGGGGGGCAGCAGAGGGTCGGGGAGAGGTGGGGGTGGGGAAGAGAAGGACAGTTAATGCAGGGCATCTCAGGGTCCCAGGGAAGTCATATGGGGCATATCAGGGTCTGGGGGGGTGGGGTTTGAAGTCCTTGAGGGGTCATGTGGGGTGTATCAGGGGAGGGTCATTCAGGGTGTATGAATGTCCGGGGGGGGCTTTTGGGGTCTTGGGGGGGGGAATCATGTATCAAGATCTTGGGGGGCAGCGTTTCAGATCCTGGGGGCCTGTGGGAGTTATTTTGAGGGTCCCAGTGGGCCTTTTGGGGTGCTTCCAGGGGGTTGTGTGGGGCATCATGGGGTCTTCTGAGGCGTAGGGGGGCCCTGAGGGAGTTTCGGGGTCCAAGAGGATTGTATGTGGCATACAGGGATCGAAGGGGGGATTTTGTGGTCCCAGGGAGTATAGCTGGATCCCATGGGTGTTTTGGGGTTCCAGGCTGCGGCTGTGGCACTCCAGACCTCGGGGAGGTGCCCGGTAACCCCCCATTCATCATTTGGATATGCCCAGGTGGCTGTCGAACACCCATCGCCAGGGGAGCTAGGATGCCAGGACTCCCCTGCGTGAGGCCCCACCAGGGGAACTGCTCAGCCTGGCTGGGGACTCGGCAACGCCCCAGACAGGCCTGGACTTGTGCTCCCCAAGGCCAGGTCTGAGCATGTCACATAGGGGACAGAGGCCACATGGTTTCTCCTCCCCCCGAAGGCCCCGAGACCTGAGGAGCCTGGTCCCCAGGCTCACGGGAGCCTGCGTGGCAAAGCCCGTAACCGACCTGCAGGACCCGGCGGGGCGAGAAAAACGCCTTCGCCCAGGCCTTGCCTAGTCTAGGCTGAGAATCTCGGCTGCGCACGTCTTTTACTGCCCTTGGGTAACAACGCTGATGCTTAACATCCATCTTCTGGCCTCAAGAAACCTAGACTAGTGCTGATCTGCCCAGGGCGTGTGCCTGAGGGGCTGGGGAATCGGCTCAGGTCGCAAAGGCTGGTGCACGTCCACTTTCCATGGCTGAAGTGGGGAACCAAATCGTAACCACACGTTGCTCCCAAAAGGGGTGGGGGCAGCCGAGACGCATTCCTGAGGTACGGGGCTGGGAGGGGGGGATCTGGCCGGGGCCTTTTTGTGAGTGGCTCTGTCTGCGGTGGGGGCTCCACATGCTGACAGCTGAGTGATCGCAGCGCCTGGAGGGGTTGCTGCTGGTCACTAGCAGGGCATTGCGAGAGACAGCCCAGGCTGGAGACAGATTGGGGGGCAAAGCGGCCCCACAGTCCCAGGTTACACCCCGAGGATCCTGTCACAGGGGTATTTGGGGGGTCCCAGCACATTGTGTGGGATGTATCAGTCCAGGGGATTGTGTGAGGCCTATCAGGGTCTGGGGTGTCATGTGGGGCATTTTAGGGTCCTGGGGGCATTTTTGGGTCCCAGGTGTGTATCAGGATTCCAGGGGCATATCAGAGTCCAGGGGGTCCTAGGGATGTTTTGGGGTCTCATGGGATTGTGTGGGGCTTATCGGAGTCTTGAGGGGCATTTGGGAGCCCAGGGGTCATGCAGGGTGAACCAGGGTCCCAGGGGCGTATCAGGGTCCAAGGGGCATTTCAAGGTCCTGGGGGGTTGTGTGGGGTGAATCAGGGTCCCAGATATTGTATGAGGCATATCAGGGTGCCAGGGATTTTTGGGGGGGCCCAGGGCATATCAGGATCCCAGGGGGGTTGTGCAGGACATATTGGGGTTCTGGGTCCCAAGGGGCTGTACAGGGCGTTCTGTGATCCTAGGGGGAATGTGTGCAGCAAAATGTGGTACCAGGGGGGTCATGTGGGGTGTGTTGTGTCTTGGGGAGTTGGGCAGGACATACCAGGGTCCCAGGGGATCATGCAGGGCATATTGGGGTCCTGGGGGTAATGTGGGGTGCATTAGAGTCCCAGGGGGAGGTATCAGCATCCCAGGGGTGTAGGGGGATCCCAGATGTATATCGAGATCCCGGGGTGTGTGTGTATGTGGGTCCCAGGGGTTTTTGGGGGTCCCAGGGGTGTTTCAGTATCCTGGGAGCTTGTCCAGATTCTGGGGGTAGGCTATGGGGCTCCTGGGGATATATCAGGGTCCTGGAGGTATATTGGGGTCCTGGGGGCATTTTGGGATCCCAGGGGCTATTTGGGGTTCTGGGGCTGTATGGGGGTTCCAGGGGAGATTTGAGGTCCAGGGAGCGTATGGAGGTCCCAGGGGCTTTTCAGGGCCTTGGGGGCGATTCAGGGTCCCGGGGTTGATTTGGGGGGTTCTGGGGGCTCTGCACCCCACACTCACGGCCGAAGTTGATGGCGACCGAGAGGATGATGATGACGATGCCCCCGAGGAGGGCCACCACGCTCAGCAGTTTGGCCACGCGGCCCAGCCGCCGCGCCCCGTCCAGGTCCCCCTGCTGCAGGCTGTTCCGGGACTGCGGGGAGAGACATGGGGTAAGATCGGGGGGGCCTGGAACCCCCCCATCACCGCCCTGAGACCCCCCTCCTGCATGGCAGGGGCTCTCTGTGTCCCCGAGAGCTAGGGGGGAATGCGGGGAGAGCTGGTGGGTTTGAGCTACAGCAGGAGGGGTGTGTGGAGTATTTGGGGGGGCTGGGGGCTGAAGTGGGGTTATTGGGCTGTTTGGGTTCTTCTGGGGCCCAGGGGCTATTAGGGGTGCATGGGGGGTTGGGGGGAGTTGGGGCACAGTGTGGAATACTTAGGTGCAGTGGGGGGATGCTGGGGCATGTTGGAGGGCTCTGGGACATGCTGGGTTTCCAGGGGACATGGGGGCGTGGTGGTGGGGTGCTGGGTTTCTGGGGTGTATGGGAGTGTTGTGAGGGGTGCTGGGGGTATTGGGTTTCTGGGGGTTATGGTGGGGGCACAGAGGTCTCTGGGGAATGGTGGGTTTCGGGGGAGCAGTGGGGGGTTCTGGGGGCACAGTGAGGGGCTCTGGGGCACAGTGGGGGGTTCTGGGGGCACAGTGGGGGGCTCTGGAGTGGTGGGGTCTCCGGGGAGCACAGTGGGGTCTCTGTGGGGGCACAGTGGGGCACAGTAGGGGCTCCAGGGGGGACAGTGGGGGGTTGTGGGGGCCAGTGGGGGGCAGTGGGGCTCCAGGGGCCAGTGGGGGGCACAGTAGGGGGTGGGGGGCTCTCACCATGACGGAGTACACGAAGGCGACGATGTTGATGGGCCAGATGGGGCAGAAGCAGGAGAGGGTGGCCAGCAGGATATAATCCCTCGGCTTTTCCGCCTCCGGGCCCCCCTCGGTCCCGGAGGGCTGGCGGCTCAGGCTGGGGCGGGGTGACCCTGCCCCTGCCAGATGCACCTGGGACCCCACCAGGCTGCCCCACCCCCGTGGCCCCCCGCTCGTGCTGGCCTTGCCCCCCAGATCGCCCAGGGAGGCTGATTTGGAGCGAGCAGGGGTCGGAGTGGGCGGGCGGGGCCTGACGGCACCGGAGGGGCCTGGGGCAGGGGGGGAGGCATGGGGGGGGTAGGAGGTACCCCCCACACCCACAGCCTGTCCATTTTGTTGGGGCCCCTCCTCTGGCTCCCCCTCATCCTCCACCATCACAGTTACTGCTGTTGAGGGGGGGGCATCTGGGGCCGAGGGGGGGACATCTGGGGCTGATGGGGAGGTGTCTGGGGCCGAGGGGGGACTCTGTGGGGGCAGGAGGGGACTCTGGGGAGGACTCTGGGGGGCCAGTGGGGCTGAAGGGGGACTCTGGGGCACCAGTGGCTGCAGCTCTGTTGGCCCCGTGGGGGGCGACTCATCCTTCTTTTCCGCGTCGTCCGACATTGGGGGACCCTGTGGGGAGAGATGGGAGGGGTAGAGACACAGACCCACAACTCACCACAATACCCCCAACCTCCTCCCACCCCTGCCCATCACCCACTGCCCCTGAACCCCCCTCTCCACTCTCCCTCCCGTCCCCCACCCCTACTCCCCACCAACCTCTTTCCAGACCCCCCACCCCCATTTCCCCGCCCCGGAGCCCCTCCCGGGGGCTGCCTTGGGCTGCTTTCCCTTTTTCCCAGGGTGGGGGTGGGGGAGGGGGAGAGAGGCCGGCCAGGCCCCCCCACGTCCCCCCCCGCCACCTCTGCTGCCGGCTCCTGCCCTGGGGGCGGGGGTCGGTCCCTACCTGTCGCGCTGCACAAGATGCTGGGGGGGACCCGGGCGCGGCGGCTGCAGACAAGCTCCCCCCCGCCCCCCCCCGCGGGAGGCGGGATGCAGCGAGCGAGGGAAACGTGCTAGCGGAGGGAGGGAGGCAACCCCCCCCGCTTTGTCTGGGGCTGAGACTGACCCCCCCCAATTCACTCCCTGTCTCATGCAGCTACAGCCGCCCCGCTCCCCCCCCCCCGCCTATGGGGCAGATCCTGGGAGGGGCAGAGCTGGTGGGGGGGCAGGGCTAGCAGGGGCTGCGGGTCGGGAGTGAGGGGCACCGGCAGAGCTGGGGGGGCAGGGCTGGGCTGGCAGGGGCTGAGGGTTGGGAGTGAGGGGCACCGGCAGGGCTGGGTGGGGGCAGGGCTGGGCTGGCAGGGGCTGCAGGTCGGGAGTGAGGGGCACCGGCAGAGCTAGTGGGGTCAGGGCTGGGCTGACAGGGCTGCGGGTCGGGAGTGAGGGGCACCAGCAGAGCTGGGGGGCAGGGCTGCGGGTCGGGAGTGAGGGGCACCGGCAGAGCTGGGGGGGCAGGGCTGGGCTGGCAGGGGCTGCGGGTCGGGAGTGAGGGGCACCGGCAGAGCTGGGGGGGCTGCGGGTGGGGAGTGAGGGGCACCGGCAGAGCGGGGGCGGGGGGGCAGGGCTGGGCTGGCGGGGGCTGCGGGTCGGGAGTGAGGGGCACCGGCAGAGCTGGGGGGGCAGGGCTGGGCTGGCAGGGGCTGCGGGTTGGGAGTGAGGGGCACCGGCAGAGCTGGGGGGGCAGGGCTGGGCTGGCAGGGGCTGCGGGTCGGGAGTGAGGGGCACCGGCAGAGCTGGGGGGGGCAGGACTGGGCTGGCAGGGGCTGCGGGTCGGCAGTGAGGAGCACCAGCAGGGCAGGGATGGGCTTGCAGGGGCTGCAGGTCGGGAGTGAGGGGCACCGACAGAGCTGGGGGGGCAGGGCTGGGCTGGCAGGGGCTGCGGGTCGGGAGTGAGGGGCACCGGCAGAGCGGGGGGGGCAGGACTGGGCTAGCAGGGGCTGCGGGTCTGGAGTGAGAGGCACCGGCAGAGCTGGGGGGGGGCAGGGCAGGGCAGGGCTGGCAGGGGCTGCGGGTCGGGAGTGAGGGGCACTGGCAGAGCTGGGGGGCCTAGGGCTGGGCTAGCAGGGGCTGCGGGTCGGCAGTGAGGGGCACCGGCAGAGCTGGGGGGGCAGGGCTGGGCTGGCAGGGGCTGTAGGTCGGGAGTGAGGGGCACCGGCAGAGCTGGGGGGGCAGGGCTGGGCTGGCAGGGGCTGCGGGTCGGGAGTGAGGGGCACTGGCAGAGCTGGGGGGGCAGGGCTGGGCTGGCAGGGGCTGCGGGTCGGGAGTGAGGGGCACCGGCATAGCTGGGGGGGCAGGGCCGGGCTGGCGGGGGCTGCGGGTCGGGAGTGAGGGGCACCGGCAGAGCTGGGGGGGGGCAGGGCTGGGCTGGCAGGGGCTGCGGGTCGGGAGTGAGGGGCACCGGCAGAGCTGGGGGGGGCAGGGCTGGGCTGGCAGGGGCTGCGGGTCGGGAGTGAGGGGCACCGGCAGAGCTGGGCGGGGGGCAGGGCTGGGCTGGGCTGGCAGGGGCTGCGGGTCGGGAGTGAGGGGCACCGGCATAGCTGGGGGGGGCAGGGCCGGGCTGGCGGGGGCTGCGGGTCGGGAGTGAGGGGCACTGCAGCACTGGGGGGGGCTGCGGGTCGGGAGTGAGGGGCACCGGCAGAGCGGGGGCGGGGGGGCAGGGCCGGGCTGGCGGGGGCTGCGGGTCGGGAGTGAGGGGCACCGCTGGGCTCGCCCACTGCTGGGTGGGGGTTGATCGTAGCGGGTTATAACGCTGGCGGAGGCGGGGGCGCGCGAGATTTGGCCGCTTTTCGCAGGGAGACTCGGGGTCCCCGGAGCCCCAGGCCCCACCCCTCATCTCCGTGGGGATTCCTCGCCCTGCAGGGGGCGCTGGAGGTGCAGGGGGGCAGCCCCCTCAGGCCTGGGCTTATTAGCAGCTAATGGGGCGAGGGGCGCCGCGGGGTGTGGGGCAGGGGAGGGAGCGACTCGCCCCCGGCCCGGGGGGGGATCTCCGCGGCAGGGGCGGGGCTGGAAGTTCCCGGCTGGGAGGGTGGCAGGAGCTGGGGGGACGGGACGGGACACACAGACACTCCCCCCGCCTTCCACTTTCCACCCCGCCCCCCTGTTGGCTTTGAGAGACCCTACAATAAACAAACGACAGGGGGCTGCTGCTTTGTCACCATTTTTACTCAAATCTTTCACTGCGGAGACATGGGGGCAAGGAGGGGAGTGCGGTACCTGGGGGGAGTGGAGCCCCCAGGGAGGCAGGGAGGGAAGTGGGGTACTGGGGAGGAGTGGGGCCCCTAGGGGCAGGAAGTGGTGTGCAGGGGGAGTGGGGCCCCTGGGGGAATTGGGGTACTGGGGCTGAGAGGGCCCCCAGGGGAGGGAAGTGGGGTACCGGGGACCCTGGGGGAGGGAAGTGGGGTACTGAGGGGGAGTGGGGCCCCCAGGGGAGGGAATTGGGGTACTAGGGGTGAAGGGACCCCCGGGGGGGTGTTCTCTGGTGCCGTCGTGGTAAAAGAAAGACTCAAAGCGGCACATGGTTTATTTGTCCGTTTCTTGGTGGTTTTATACAATACAAAAGGGGGGGGTCCCCCGAAGTCGGGGCCATGCAGGGGGACGGGGGCAGAATCAACGCGAGATGCAGCTGGACCGAGAACACGAACACGAGAAAACAAAACAAATCATAAAAATCCCATAGAAAATAGGGGGGGTAGGGGACCCCTGGACAGAAGGGTGTCATGGCCGAGGGGGCAACTGGGGGGACCCCAGGACAGGAGGGAAGCAGGGGTCTCCCCTGGGGGAGGGGGACTGGCCCATGGCTGGTACCAGCCCCCAGCAATGTGAGTGACGCCCTCCTTCCCACGCAGAGCCCCCCCACCCCTTTGGTGAATGTGGCTGATGGGTGGTGGGGGGCAACTGTGGGGCCAGGGGGTTACAGCCCCCCCCCCCCCACTCTCATTCCCCTGTCAAGGATGGAATAAGATTTATTGGGGGGGGGCCTCGTGGGGGTTAGAGGTGACGGGAGGCCCCCCTCTGTCCAGGGGGAAGAGGATGGTTGGGGGAGGCAGGGGGTCCCCATCTTTTGGGGTGGCCCCCATCTGTCCGGTGTCATGTCCCCCCTTTGCCAAGCACGAGAAAAGGGCCCAACTCTCCTCTCCAGCTGCGGGGGCCAGTTCTGGTGGCGCGGGGGGGTCTCCAGCTGCCGGGTTGTGGGGGGATGACACGGGGGGAGGTTGGCTCCTGCCCCCCAGGAATCACCAGGGCTGTGTGGGGAGCGGCTGGCTCACCACCGGGGCCCCCTCCATGGGCAGGACGGTGACAGCCGACGTGGGCGGGGCCCCTGCTGCTGCCAGGGGGCAGAGCTCGCCTGTACCTGTGGGGGGACACAGATCAGAGGGGGGGTGGGTGCCTCCTATAATCCCCCCAGCAAAGCCTGTTATCTCTGAACCCTACTGCCCCCCTCCGACCGAGGCGGTGCCGCTGGCGACAGGGCGGGTTCAAGTCAGCCCTGAGAGCTGGGGAAGGGGTCAGCGCCAGCCACTCTGATCCTGGGGCGCAGGGCTGAGGCAGCCGCCCCCAGACGCCGGGGCTCCCTACAGACTCGGGGCCCAGACCCAGCTGCGCCCCGGACTCCTGGGTTCTC